>NW_021132275.1:0-244879 GCF_004193835.3 Ostrinia furnacalis | reverse complement strand
AATTAGTGAGCTCACGAGTGAGTACTATCATCATCGGTTGCCTAACATCCTGATGCGTGCGTGCCTTATTCCGACTTTCGCCTGGCGCGGCAGCCAAATAAAAAGCCGGACAGGCCGGACATCTGTTTTTTTGGCCGGACACGCAATCAAAAAGCCTATGTCCGGCTTTATCCGGACGCCTGGCAACCCTATATGGGAGCAGCACGGGAGGGGTGACATGGACATGTTATGACGCGACAGAGCATACAAATCTGAAGCATAACTGAAGTCTCGCTGACGTTTGACATTACAACAACACCCTCGCGTGCCGCTTCCATAACTCAGGCACGGACTGAATTAACCGCTAGATCTATAGTTATTTATCNGTAACATTGTACCCCGTGTAACATTGTGCCCCACCTTACCCTAAAATTTCCCTTCGAAATGACATCAATGGTATGATTACCGTTACTAGATCGTAATTGGTTTGATGTAATGACTGGACTATTTAAAAATATCAAGATTATGTGTAATAAAGTGGACTTCCGAATTTTCTACTTGTTTCATTATTCACCTAAGCCTCTATGTACACACGCCCACACTGTTAACTATTTATTTCCGTTTTTGCTCTCGCTCCAATCAAATGGCGATTCTTTGCGATAAAACGAGATGACATGACTTTCAATGAGCAGTTAACACTGTTGGCGATAGTACGTACACGTTAGGTAATTATTCCCAGAAGAAGCAACTTAAATACTTTTTCACGACACGATTTTGGCACGGAAAAAGTTAAACACCAATCAAGATTTTTATAGGTCAGTCAGTGCCCTAGGTCTGGGGGCGGCACGGAGGGGTGACATGGACATGTTATGACGCCACAGAGCATACAAATCTGAAGCATATCTGACGTCTTTCTGACGCTTGACATCTCAACAACACCCTCGCGTGCCGCTTCCATAACTCAGCCACGGACTGAGTTAACCGCTAGATCTATAGTTATTTTTTTCTGTAGCATTACGATGACGAAAACATTTGAATTAATAAAGGTTTTATATGTAAACGCGGTTTTAGTTTTCTGGGTGTTCATGCGTCATGGACATAGACATAAATGTTCTAGCCGCGCGAAAAACTAACGATCTTCATGAAGTTGTTAAAGAAAAGTGGCCACTCTTAGCGAGATAATGAATGCGGCAAACAACCTGAAGTGGTAATCACAACATCTGCTTATCTTAAAGCACTCGTTTGATCTATTATTTAATGACACATTGTTGTATTGTCCCGACATTCACAGTAGAACGCCCACCGAAAACGGTTCTACTTTGCATCATATTGGCAGTTCTTGGACCATGTATGTATCTTTTCATTAGTGTATTGTTATTAAATTATACAATGTCAAGTGCTTACATTATCGTCTGTAAAATTATTTCTAATATTTTAAACCATTGTTGAAAAAAAGACAATTAAATCATATACAGGATGTTACTTTGTTAGGTGCTCAACTGAAAAGGATTGATTGTAGATCTAGATACTGCTCAGGTGAAATAACTTTTCCCAAGGCACCGGGGTTGAAATATTTCCAAACAAACCTTCCTATCAAATTGTCATCAGCAATGAGTCAATTAGTATGGCGGAGGTCAATGTATTTTTGAGCATCTAGATATTGGTCCTGGAAAAGTTGTATTTAACTAGAATCAACACTTAGTTTGAGCATCTACCAAAAAAACACCCTGTATTTTTTTCTGCTCTTTGCCATTATTATTATTATCTGTCACTAGTTAAGAACTTAATAATATTCAAAGTAGCAAAAGCAACCAGCAGTAGGTACGTTTTTAAATCCAGAATTCCTTATCATTTTACAAAACTTGTAGTTGATCAATATGCGTTTGATCACGGCGCTGCTTCTATACGCCGCAGCGGCGTGGGCCGGGCCTTTAGACGTGAGGGTAGAATCGGGGCCGCGCGATGTGAGGGTAGAGTCCGGAGCCCGCTCAGCCGCTGATTGGTGGCAGACCGCGCTAGTGTATCAGATCTACCCTCGATCTTTTAAGGACAGCGACGGTGATGGCATTGGTGATTTGAATGGTAAGTTGCGATCAATTTCATAGTTAACAAAAATTTAATTAGAGTGGAGGAGACTGGGTACGGTTGTAACAACTCGACTGTTGCTCGGTAGGTGAGGGGTACAAAGGGAAAGGCATAGAGATGACAAGACAAATAAGGCTCTATGGACCTGTCCCCGCATGCCCTTGCCCTTGAACCCCTCACCTACCGAGCATTGTTCGATAACATTCGAGTCTACCCTACCTACTTAAAAACGCTTTAGTTGTGTAATTATAATAAAAAAGTGCTCTTCATCTGCGTTATGTAAACAAAGGCGCTATGGAGCGTGAAAAAACGGAATATTCGTTTTCCTAAACTATACAGGGTGTTAGGTAAATGGGTATATGAGCCGACACTAGCCCATATTAACATATGCATATAAATGGTATGGTGAAGTCAGAAAATTGATATCATCATTTTAATTTTCATACAAATCTGATTTTATCAATTTTATTTTGTATGAACATTTGAAAAATTTACCTAACACCCTGTGTATTGTCAAATAACATTGTGCTTTCTTCAAATGTAACATTAAACTTTCCTCCCAGGAATAACGGAGAAGCTGCCCTACCTGAAAGACACAGGGGTAGACGCGATCTGGATGTCTCCCATCTTCCTGTCGCCGATGTACGACTTTGGCTACGACATCACCGACTACCGCCAGATCGCGCCCGAGTACGGGACTATGGACGACTTCGACAACCTCTTGGCGACGGCTAAGGAAATCGGTGAGTATTTATAAATTTCAAAATCCAGCTAAATGTTGGGTAGATTAAAGCTTCAACCACACCAACGCGTGCAGATCGCCATCGCTGGCGCGATCATAGGCCAATGACAGGTCGCGCGGACTGTCATGGGTCGCGCGACCTGTCATTGGCCTATGATCGCGACAGCGATGGCGATCTGCACGCGTTGGTGTGGTTGAAGCATAATTGCTTCTCGGCAAAATTGTTGGCAGCCATCTATATCCACTTCACTTTATTTTTTGATCCCTGGTAAGAAGTATTAGACCTCACACTATTATAGGCCTATAAAGGCCTAATAAGAATTAATAGGTAACTCGTAATAACGTCTTAACCAATCTACTTAGAAACAAATAGTTTTACACACGTTTTGTACCATCAATGAATCCAATCCGGCAGCATCTCCTTTAAACAGCTAAACTAACTAACATGACATCCCCAGGCATCCGCATTATCCTGGACTTCGTGCCAAACCACACGGGCAACGAGAGCGAATGGTTCATCAAGTCCAAAAACCGGGAGCCAGGGTACGAGAACTACTACGTCTGGGCCGACGGGATCCCCAGCCCCGACAAAGCGGGTGTTATGTTGCCGCCTAGCAACTGGGTAATTAGTCAAAGTCAAAATTTCTTTATTTGTTTGGACTAATAAATAGTTCTTACAAATCGTCATTTTGCTCTTAAGGAGCCTCTACATGTCTCATAATCAAAAACAATTGAATTTCATTTCACGTCAGCATAAGATCAGTTTTTCACTACGTCCGATCCAACAAAGTAACTGATTTGATGAAATCAGGTTGATGGGATCTAGCGAAAACTATCATACAATAGTTCTACTACTACTCCAGACCGTATTTTCACGGATCGTATCGGAAACAGTGATCGCTCTTACTGGCACACTGGCAATACGTCGGCCGTTTGGTGTAGTGGTTCAGAACGGACTACTATGCCGAGAGGTCCCGGGTTCGATTCCCGGCCGGGCAGAAATTGAAATGATGAATTTTAATTTCTGTTCAAAAAAAAAATTCAAAAAATTCAAAATTATTTATTTATCGATAAAAGTCTTAACAATTATATTGTGAGTCTCATCCTTTTAAGTTTGTAAAACTTGTGTTAGAATGAGACTGCTCTTCTGTATGACAACTTGGGCCGGGTTACACCATCTCACCCCAAACCCTGACAGACGCCAAAAATCTCTCAAACTTCTGTGACGGGTCTGGGTGTGACTATGTATAATATTTATGTATTAAAAAAAAAAGTATATAAGTAGTATATCCGTTAAGCTAGCACCCATAACACAAGCATTAAGTTGCTTACTTTGGGGCTAGCTGGCGCTGTGTGAAATTGTCCAAAGATTTATTAATACCGTACCGACATTACCAGATTTTTGCGGGCCGCGGCTGAATAACTTGTGCCATTTTCACCACTTCTGACTCAAATACTATCAGTTATACTTGGCAGTTAACCATACTTTTAATTATCTAGCTCAGCGGTTCCCGAATGGTGGTCCGCGGAACCCTGGGGTTCCGTGGAAAGCCCGCAAGGGTTCCGTAAAAAATATTATCCCACGTTTCGTGACCGACGTTGTTCGCGCGCACCGACTTGTTTACGCACAAGGGAGGGGCAGGGCGTGCGGGCGGAGTTACGGGGGTTCCGCTAGGAAAAGTATAGTCAATTAGGGTTCCCTGGCAAAAAAAAATTGGGAAACCCTGATCTAGCTTATTTATTTAACTTTGTCACATACGATTTGTTCGCACTTTTAGGAAGTCACCCATAAGCTTGAAGAAACTCCTATTCCGATGACTTTCAACATCCCCATGACTAAATGGTCTGAATGTAACAATTCATTCTCTTTTTTAGATAAGCATTTTCCGTAAGAGCGCTTGGGAGTGGTGCGAGGAACGTCAGCAGTTCTACCTTCACCAGTTCGTGGTTGGGCAGCCCGATCTCAACTACCGCGACCCGCGCGTGCAACAGGAGATGAAGGTGCGTGGAAATGATTCAATGCGGGTTCGGATCCCGTTGGGGTCAAATGTGATGAGCACGAGCGACTATATCCGGAGTTGTGGCTGGTATAGTCCGGCCGCCGAGCACGTAGAATTTTGTCCAATGACCTCAAGCTTATCGCTCGCGCGTAATTATATTGCTGTCGTGCTCGGCGACTCGGCCGTGTGGTGACGGCAGAGTAGAATACATTTGTCACCAACCCCTACTCTTCCGCGGGTGTCGTAAGAGGCGACTTAGGGACTACACATCAAACAGAGAATGGGCAGCAGCGCTCTCTGAAAAACATCAATCTTTTAAACTGCGATCTCCAACCCGCCTGCCTAGCGTGGAGATTATGGCAAAACCCTCCACTATAGTGAAGGAGGCTCATAGTCCAGCAGTGGACTTACAGTCCACTGCTGGACTATGAGCTGAGGGCTGTTGATGATGATGATTATGTGCCCCGAAACCGGTCTTTAGTATAATAACTAGAGATGAAACGGATATCCGGTAACTATCCGGTAGGCCGGATATCCGGCCTAAATTTACTATCCGGCCGGATACCGGATAGTAACTCACTATCCGGCCGGATACCGGATATTTAAAAACTACGACATATTCCTATAATAAAATTAAATACATTGAGGTAAATATTAATAAAATGGCTTATACTTTTATTGAAAGTCCAAAAAGTTACAAAAAGCCATATTAAGGCCTTTCAAAAAACTTATTTCTTATTTACTAAAACTAAAAACTCATTAAAACTCATTTATTTCTGTAAATAGGCTTTAAAAAAGCACTTTTACACGTCCCAGTATTAACCCTACCACTGCTTCAGGACAATAAATGGGCCAGTGCTGAGAAGAAGCAGCGCAAGAAACTCTGTAATGACGAATACATAAATAGTAAATATCTGTTAATGCCGATCGATCGAAAATAAGCGATCTTTTTCTTACTGATGGCCGGATTTCATCATGCAGCTGAGTCTGATGACATGTAGCAGTTCAGTCAGATTACGCAGCAAGTAAACTAATTTGATTTTCGGTATTTAATCGCACACTCACGATGGCAACCGAAATCGCCCGAATTCATCTGTCCCCTAGACAAGTGGCAAAATCTGACATTCTATTCGGACGGATTCGATTTTCGAAAAGTGTGAATTGTCTAGTCTACTAGACCCACTGATCGCGTTCGAAGCTCCTGTGCGGCGCTAAACTTGTCACGACAGGCAACGTGACAATGGGCCAACTATCCGGCCGCCGGATATCCGGCTATCCGGCCTAGCAGCTCGCCGGATATCCGGTATCCGGTATCCGGCCAAACAACTATCCGTTTCATCTCTAATAATAACACGCATATGATTTAGTAAAGCTTCAGCGCGTTGGTTTGGCTGAAGCTTAAGTTTATCTGATGTAAACGCTATCGTTAAAGATCTACTTAATTTGGGTGAGATATGAGTGCGACTGTTAAATAAAATAAGTATAGCATAAATAAGAGTTGCATCTCAAACTTTCTAATAACTTGAAACAGAGTTTCTTCCGCCACTTCTTCTCAGCACCAACCAATGTACCAACCCATGTTGTTCCGTAGTGGTGTATGGCAAGCTATTTGGGATGTGCATGAGCATGAGCGCCCTAGAAAGGGCCTAAGTCTATAATATAAAAATGAATCGCAAAATGTGTTGGTAAGCGCATAACTCAACAACGCCTGGACCAATTTTACCAATTCTTTTTTTTAAATGTTTGTTGAAGTCCAAGGATGGTTTTTACAGCGAGAAAAGTTTGAATAATTTCCGGGTAAACCCTAAAAAACTCGAAACTTCACCCCTAAGGGTAAAACGGGGTCCACGCGTACGAAGTCGCGGGCGGCCGCTAGTACTGAATAAAAAAGTCTTTGACTTTGATAAAATGGTGTGACTGTTATTGGTAGAAAAAAAGCTTTAGAAGCTTATGTCAGTTTAACCAAAGATTTTCCTATACATTTGCAATTTTATTCCTATAATTTTCACAGGATGTGCTAAGTTACTGGCTGGACAAGGGCGTGTCAGGTTTCCGTGTGGACGCCATCAACATGATGTACGAAGTAGACCCCAAAGACTTCGACGGGAAATACCCAGATGAACCGCTCTCAGGTAAATACTAGCTCATGTTCTAACACATAGCTCGCAGAACTGATGGCCGTTGGAGCAGAAGAGATCTCGAGTATGACAACCACGGAGCCATAACCAAACGTCTTCCTACCTATTTATGTTATGTCAGTCACAAAAAGTTGATAAGCCGGTGAAACGCAACTGCAACTTTCTGATGATTCTGATGAATGAAACTGAAACTTTCAAACTGGTCGCGTCATGTGTGGTCTCTCAACGGACGCTATGGCAGAAACTTAGATGCAACTCAAAAGTAACTAGCAGTTGCAGTTTCGTTGCAGTTGCGTTTCACCGTCTGTTCTGGGCCTAAGGTGCTCTCACCGGGAGCATTCGCGTGTAATGTAACATTATAGATTTGACTTAGTTTTATGAAGCAAGATATTACACATTGTATCATTACAATGAGCATTGTAATGATCGGTTCTCCTCCTTCACTGATGTACTCGTTTTATATCATTACAAGGTACGCCCTATACTTAATGGTCGATTTTCCTCCTTCACTGCTGTAATGCTCGATTCTGTAACTTTACACGCTAATGCTCCCGTTGAGGGAGAACCTTTAATTCAACACTGAACCACGTTTCCTTTTAAAACAATTCAATCGAATTCCAGGCGACCCCAACGCAAACCCAGAGGACTACGAATACTTGAGCCACCCCTACACTCGAGACCTGTTAGAGACTTACGATGTCGTATACGATTGGCGCGATCTCCTGAACGAGCACACTCAGAAAGACGGAGAGTACAAAATCCTGATGACGGAGGCCTACACCGACATCGAGCTGATGATCCGGTACTACGGCCACGGGAACAGGAACGGATCTATTCCCTTCAACTTCAGTTTCTTGGGAGATATCAACAATCATTCGAACGCGAGAGACATCAAGATGATTATCGATAGGTTTATGACGTACATCCCTATCGGGAAGACTGCTAACTGGGTGGTAAGTTTTGCTATTCTGAACTCTGATGAAATTCGGTGTGCAACGGTTTAACTTTTCTTTAGGACGAATTCACCCAATTGTAGTGAAAACAGAACCTGAACGATTTTATGTTGACTTTTTTATACATTCAAAGATGAGACTCGGCGAAAAGCGTGCCTAATTAGGGTACCTTACCTCCTTATTACATATTCGTGATGCCTATTTGACATCATGCGTGCTGTATAAATGTATATCTCTTTCTGTGTGGCATAGATATACCTATCTCCAAGAGATTTCACACTATTTATTTATCTAGATACAGGCACTACATAAAATGCACAGCTTAGTGCAGCAGCCGCTAGAAGAACCGACTGTTAAACCTTTTGTTGGCAAATAAAATACTTTTTATTTTTCTAGAATGGGAACCACGACCAAAGCCGTTTGGCTTCACGACATGGCACGAACCGCGTAGACGCCATGAACATGCTCGCGCTACTGCTGCCCGGAGTTACCATTACCTACCAGGTACGTACTTACAAGGCCATACAGGGTATAACAGACTCGCTTGATAGACCTATAAAATAGAACAATGAATCAAGGCCCGATTTGACCAAACTTTTATCCGAGAATAACTAACTCCTGGTTTATCTGGCACATTGACAGTTTCAGTAAGTATGGGAAATATTTCAAAACTGACCATTTATTCTGAGATTAATATTTACTCTTGTTTGGTCGAATCCAACCTTAGTTATTAAATTTTCTTAGGGTTTAGACTCGCTTCTCAAACAAAAATATAAATAACTTGAAAAAATCGAACTGTCTAAGGCGGGAATCTGGCCGCAACAGCGCAACATTACCTACATTTGAAAATTTCGACTGATTCATCCAATGTCTAAGTAGCTCAGATTGAAGAGCAGTCGCCCGGCAAGCGAAAGGTCGTGAGTTCGATAATAATAGAACATTGTTTAACTACGCACGCACGGTATACCTTCACAGGGGTTACCTACGCCATATCGAATGACAAATGATCGAAAATCAAAATATCGAATACGTTTCATCGAACGATCAAAATATCGAACGATCAAAATATCGAATGCTCAAAATATCGAACGTTCAGAATATCGAACGATCAAAATATCGAACGATCAAAATATCGAACGATCAAAATATCGAAAGTCGATATAGACGTTTTTATTTTTCATCTACCTTCCTCGGCTCCTTGCTGAAGCGTTGTTATTGCCGTACTGCTACAAATGAAATTTATATTTCTGTGTACAATACCAATAGAATGTTTCATCAACATTTTTGTTCATTGCCATTACAAAGCCCTCCAAAATGAGGACTGTTTTTCCTTTTTGGGATAGGCTAGGCTTATAATAGGTCCCCACGGACATTATTCTCCAAATTTATAAACTTTTCAGGCACAAAAATACTTAAGGCACACATTAACTGGCAAAACAAAACTGTACGATCAAACACAACCATGCACCGGAGCCGAGCAAGGTAGATGAATTAAATAAAAACGTCTATATCGACTTTCGATATTTTGATCGTTCGATATTTTGATCGTTCGATATTTTGATCGTTCGATATTCTGAACGTTCGATATTTTGAGCATTCGATATTTTGATCGTTCGATATATTGATCGTTCGATGAAAAGTATTCGATATTTTGATTTTCGATCATTTGTCATTCGATATGGCGTAGGTAACCCCCTTCACAGAGCTTCTCGATCTACGATAATATTGTAATTAACCACCACCATAATTAATAACCAGGGTGAAGAAATCGGCATGACCGACGGCTATGTATCCTGGGAGGACACCAAAGACCCCCAAGCTTGCAACACAGACGACCCAATCAACTACTACAAGAAGTCGCGCGACCCCAACCGCACTCCCTATCACTGGGACGATTCGAACCAAGCTGGCTTCTCCACCGCCAATCAAACCTGGCTGCCGGTCGCGGATAACTACAAAACTGTTAACCTGGCCAGCCAGATGAAAGCTTCGAAGAGCCATTATAAGGCAAGTTGAACACTGAATTCAATCAGTTCAATGTATGAAAAAATTTTCCTCTCCATGGAGCTAGGTCCGATGGTAGCGCGTAACCTCTTGGTGTGAACATTGGTGTATCTATAAAACGAATGAACAATAAAGCTATTTTAAAATTCACTAGTAGCCTTCTGAAATACCTACATTGGTGTTATACACTGATAGACAGTGAAAAAAATGGTATACCATTGAATACCAATCACATCTAAGCAGATAAAAAGTTTCAAATGTTAACATCCTCAGTGCCAGTATATAATTTTTGCACACGCATTTCTCACATGAATAATCTTTTTACAGTTCTACAAAGATGTGGTAGCTGTCAAGAAGAGTGACGCTGTTCGTTTTGGAGATTTGGACACAAGAGCGTTTTCGGAAAACATCCTTGTTGTTACAAGGTAGGTGTAGGTACAGTTGACAGTCCATCTAAAATCCTAGTGGTTTTACATACTCATTATAAATTATTTTGTTCACAGATTAGCGCACCTGAATCCTGGTATTGTGGGTATAGTGAACCTTTCTGATGAGGACCAGGTTGTGGACTTGAGCTCAATCAAGATGCTGCCTGGTCACCTGCTGTATGTGGCTGCTTCTGGAGTTGACTGCTCACTTGACAAGTGGTAAGTTAATTTTTTGCAATTTACTATCATTTTTTATTACTTGTTGACTGCAGAAATTGAGTTATTAAGATTTTCTACAGCAGTCAAACAGAATAGTGGCGAAAAAAATATTATTTAGCCGATAAAGTTTGTGAACTTATAAAGTATTCTAGAAAGAGTAGTTATCCCAACTAATATTATAAATGCGAAAGTAACTCTGTCTGTTACGCTTTCCCGCTTAAACCTCGCAACCGATTTTGATGAAATTTGGCATAGAGATAGTTTGAGTCCCGGGAAAGAACATAGGATAGT
Source organism: Ostrinia furnacalis (assembly GCF_004193835.3). Classification (NCBI taxonomy): domain Eukaryota; kingdom Metazoa; phylum Arthropoda; class Insecta; order Lepidoptera; family Crambidae; genus Ostrinia; species Ostrinia furnacalis. Next base: position 234,040 of record NW_021132275.1, on the reverse strand, counting down.
TTTTATCCCGGTTTTTGAAACAGGGACGCGCGCGATAAAGTTTTTCTGTGACAGACAAAATTCCACGCGGGCGAAGCCGCGGGCGGAAAGCTAGTTATTGAATATATTATTTCTTTTCTATTACAGGCAAATTGTGTTGAAGAACCAGGTTACCGTGTCAGGTCACTGCGCTATCGTCCTCAGGACCCTATTATTCAATTGCTGATTCAACTGAAACACTTATACATACTACTATGTACTACCTGACCAATATATGCAATAATTAAAGTACAGTTTTGTTTTATTTACTGATATATTTACAAGATAAGTTACATTCTTTCACTCAAACATCTATTCTAAAAGTCCATAGCTCCTTCCAAGAAACACAAGCAGTCAACTTTGTTTACAATTAAATCTAGATCTTTCTTCGATATTGTTTTCCGCTTGTTTGCTATTGTGTATGCATATGTTTCCTTTGCAATTGTTTCCAAAAATAATTCCTGAAATAAGCAAAATTAAGATAATTAGAAAGTCATGGAGATGAAGAAGAAATTATATACATGTACTATTATACTTATGTAGAGGTAATGAAAGTAGATAGGTATTTGGACTATGTTAAGTAATCATTTTGCATGGAAGAGTAAAAATTTACCTCAGGTAGGTCTGGGAACAGCAAGATAATGTAGGTTAACTTTATTGTCCGAGTCAAATGTAAGATGACCTGATGGCAACTTGGAATATACCTCAAAAATGAGTAATTGATTACTTACCGTAGCTTTTGTAACTAAGAATACAGCATCGCCGGAGATAACACTAACATCTGGGTCCATTTTCATGATGTTCTTTATCCTAGCCATGGGCAACCTCGTTGTCCTAATAACCTCGCTTTTGTTCACCGAATTCGTTGTTTTCTTCTCAGTTAATAGTGGTTCTTCTGAATTTACAGGCTCTGAATCGTGGGTCGAATACGGATTCTCAGCTAGATCGAGTGTTTCGGCGTTTGGAGGTTCACTTTCAACATAATGTTCACTATCGTCTATCATGTCCGATAAATCAACATCTGTATAGTTTTCTTCTTCAGTCATTTTAATAAAAATAAACTGACTGTAGTAAAACAGGAAAAAGGAATGAAATTTTCAGCAGAAATGGGAAAAAACCGCGCAAAACAACCAACAACAAATCAAGCCGTCAACTGTCAATGTCAGTGTCAGAATGACATGTGGTTGTCAAATTTTACAGTTTTTTTTTATTACACGCAAAGGAAGCTACCATATCGGTATTATCGGTATCTTTTTATTTTCAAAAGTAACGTTACATATTTGTATCTCTTTTACGCAAAAACTACTGAACGGATTTCGATGTAACTTTACAGTATTATTATTTATAACCCAGAATAACATAAATGCTATAATTTATGACGATCTGTGACACTAAATTTCACGCGGGTGAAGCCGCGGGCAAAAGCTAGTTACCAATAAAACTGCAAAGCCAAAAAACAAAGCTAGTAGGTAGCTTTCACTGGGAGGGAATTAGTCTTAGAGAGCGCAGAGGGCCAGAGGGTTCTTGGTATCTTTTTTTTTGCCTTTCTTCGGTGTAGAAGTTTTTTGAATGAACAGATTCAAGTAATGCATATAAATCTTTTTATTTTAATCCAACTGAGAATCGAACCTGATCCCTGTCTGTTTTAACACTGCCCCTGTCGATGCCGCCCTGCATGTATTTTATTGTTCTTTGACCGGAAAAGATATGAAAAATATTTTTTCCTATTTCACTGCACAAGAATTAGGATATAGGCAAAGTGAATAAAACACAGTTTAAATTGTAATAAAATATAATTATCAGTTCGTGTTGAGTATCAAAACAATATTTATCATAATCGATATTATATACAGACATAAACAACGCAACTATACAAGATATAACATTACAGTTACTTAAGTAATTTACTATACAGTCTGCGTAGGTATCTTAGGATAAAAGGCTGGCTGGGTGAGTAGGCCTAATTGTTGATCCAAGAAAACAATAACAAGTGCTAATAATTTGATTGTGTAAGTATGTAGGTATATTATGCAATTTCATCTTTTTATGCAAGTAGGTACCCACATAATTTAATCTGGTATCTTGAACCTTCGCCTTTTCTACCCTAGGGAGAATTGCGTGACGATAATCTTAGAGAAGAACGAAGTTTCATAACCAGATATTTATGCAAGTGCCTAAATACTTCCATGATCCTAATTCCTAGGTAGAATTAGCTACCTCCTATAAAGTCACATCACATTTACCTATTGTGTCAAATATTTTATTTACTTCTGTCCAAAGAATGCCCACTAATATCATATCAATACCAATTTATTATAACATCAAGTTTATTCGCAACTCGACAGTAAGATTTTACCTAAACGGTAAATAGGTACCTATTAGCTAGGTACCTACCTTTTAAGTTTTTAGTTTAAAAAAAATTATACTCATTATAAAAACAAATCGATGGTATTACTTTGTACTTGTAGGTAGTTGTATTATTTTGTTCTTGGATCGATATAGTTTAATTGCATACCTACTTAAAATTTTAAAAACTTCATTGTAACATTGTTTCATTTAAGATATTTTCTCCAATCTTAAGGCACTTCATTCCTTTTAAGCAATAATTTTATCATGCTTGTTGGCATTCTTTTCACTTTTCAAACCATATCTTTCAGACAAAATTGCAAACCCATTGGAATTTCGGGCATTTTTGTCTAACTTTATTTAGGTACCTAGTTTAGAATATTATTCAAATTATAACAAAGTTTCATTTTCAGAATAATATCTTCTTCCAAGTTAGAAACACTAGAATGTACAAGTGCCACTGGTAGGTAAAATTACAGGAACATACAGTTAATAAATAAACATAAAGCTTCATAAGACTCTATGAAGAGTCTTCTGTCTCCAAGAGCGTGCCGTCGCGTCGTCCCGTGAAGTTTTACGTAAGATCTAGCGTATGTTTTCGCCAACTCAGCAAATAATTTATTAGGTTTCGACCATCCCGGGTCATGATTTGATTGCCTGGATTAACTGGTCGGAGCGTCTTGCAGTTCTTCGTCGTCAGACGTTGCAACATTAGGCTAGTTTAAACAAAATAGTCTCTTCCAAAAAGGTCTTTTGGTCTGATACACTGGCAGGCCAGCCAGGATGGCGGCGTCGAAGGCGTCCTTCAGTTGTTTCCTGGTCTTCGCTGACGTCTCCACGTAGACCGCGTTTATCTTGGCGGCTAGTGCTCGGGCCTCCGTCTCCGTAACTGGGTGTTCCCCTCGCGCCTGGAAAAATGGAGAAGTCCATTATTAGTGCTGTTAATCTTTGAATTTAGAATTGAAAGAGGATCGATTCGAGATTGACACGACAAACTTGGCACGAATTCATTGAACTAACTAAAATAACAATGGAAAATGTTTCAGTTACTATGTCTACACGACTGTCTGTTTAATAACACCTCTACTAAGTACTCAGTCAGGTCAAGATAAACAAACGTGAATCAGGTACTTTAAAATACGTAATAACATAATGTACCTATTTGTTCTCTGGCGGCGTTCTTTGAAGTGGTATCTTCAGACTGGGTTATTGGTGACGCACTCGATATCCAAATACCTGAACGGTTTTGTCATGGGATATGAATATGAAGAACTTCCTTTAAAATGATGATTGAACAAGGATGCAATGACGCTTCACTTTCCTATCCTACCTAGCATATTTATGAAGATTACACGTCATCCTCGCTACTTAATTATCAACTTTTCTGCTAGGTGTTCTGTTTTAGAAATAAAAAGAGAAAAGTGAAGCTTATTTTGACAATCGAGATCGTCACGTTATTGTCAATTCGAATTCAAGCAACGAATTTTATTTCACCGAGAATTTGGTAGTGAGAAGGTTGAATATTACACAATCGATTCGAAGACGAGAGTTTTTCGAGCTAGAGGTACGAGCTAAAAAAGTAGAGAATTTTGTCAATTTTGGTCTACATCCGATAAGGAGAGACGTAGAGTTCGTGATATCATGCGCTCTGCGGAGTTGAGTAGACAGACAGTACCTACTTGCAATAAGGTGAGAGTCATCAAACGACAATTTACCTATTTCATCGTTTATGACCAAGTCGTTTGGGTCAAAAGATAAACAGATTTACTGCTTGTTTGTACCCAATTATCTTGGCCAATAAATTAACACGTTAGATGGCGTGCTTATCGACGTCTATGCGTCAGGTCCATAAACGGTATCACGACTGCATTATTAGATACAAAATTTAATAACCTTTTCAATGAGATTATAAGATGTTATTTATTGATTTCAATAGTGCCTATTACAGAATCGAATCGGCAGATTCGAGATTTCCGAGCCGAAGCTGAGCAGAGAGGTGATGTAGAAAAATAGCGAAATCTAAGTAATTAGTTTTTTATTTAAATCATCATCATCATTATCAACAGCCCTCTACAGTCCACTGCTGGACTATGAGCCTTTCTTCTCATTCTTTCTTTCTTTCTTTTGATTACATATTTCCTCTCATTTCTACTTTGGTGGAAACCGGGCCTAAGCCTTACGTCCAGCTGCATGAGTGGACTGTTTTGCTCTATGTTTGTTTTGTTGCCTACTTTTTTCTGTCTTATTACCAAAATACAAAAGTTCTTTCTATATTTCACTTACTCGCAACGACTGCAGCACCCGCGGGTCCAAGGCCAGGTCGCTCTGGGTGCCGACCAGCACCAGCGGCGCCTGCACCCCGGCCACGGCACGCGTCCACCGTTCGGCCACGGAACGGAACGTCTCCGGACGCACCACGGAGAAGCACAGCATCAGCACGTCGGTGCCGGGGTAGCACAGCGCGCGGAGCTCGGACATGGAGTCCTGGAATTAGAGAAAAGGTATGATTAAGCAAGATTAATAACATCATAGCCGACTGTCATCCACTGCACTGGATATCTTAACTTAGAAGTCCTCCTGTATTTTTCTGATAAATTTCGTTGCGGGTCCTGATAGTTTAATTTTCCCCCTCGACAAACTTGACCTTCACTGGTTGGATTTTTTTGGCGGTCAAGCTGTAGATCCTGGCTACACAGGAGTTGCAGCGGTGGGAACGAGAAGTGGGAACAATCCTGTTTAGACATTGTCATTCATCCCTTTAACAGGCGCCTTAAGCAATTTAACTTGTCTTCAGCTTGTCGCTTTCAGAATATTCTAACTATCACTAAAACCTGCGATTCAGTTCTGTGATCACCTAAATAGGCATAGTCAAAAAGTCAATTATATGCCTAGGAATGTTCACGCTAATATATGCGATTTATACTATGGTAGTTAGGTAGTTACGTAGGTATTGAGGAGCTTGAGCAAAAAAATATTAGGTAGGTCGGTCGGTAATTGTACTGTAGGTTCTTATCCAACGACCTTCTCTTAAACCATGCCTTCGCGTTGCACTATAATGCAAAACAGGAGAAAGTTTATTATCTTATCTTTCCTGTCACTTACGCAACCTAAGCCTGGGACTTAAATGTAGAGACGACTGGTGATAGCGTTAAAAATATGCCCTTTACTATCTGCCTACTTACGGGCAGCATCTACCTACTTTGTTTCTTGAATCAGTCAAATACTGGTATCCCCAAGTAATCAAGTATGCTCGTAGGGCAATCACAAGTTATCAGGCATGTGTTATTCAAACATACCCGCGTATGTGTTCTACTTCTATCATGCGGGTTGTCAACAATGACGTCACAATCCTATTGTCTGACTTTGAACACAGTTATTCTTCTGACATAGGTCAGGCGCAAAACTCTTTTAAGACAATCAGGTTTATTCAAGCCTAAGGATATCATATACTACCTACAAAGCCAGGCCAACTACACCCTAACAAAGTATCCAAAGAGTCTAGTAAGTACATTATAGAGAAATGTCCGTTATTCTGTTACGGAGGCCCGTAAGTTACTAACCAATAATACCAGCTCATCAAGTGTTACGAAACTAATTCCTCGACTCGCATTCGGCAGACATCTTGGCGTCGGCAAATTGCTAAACCGGTCACTCGGCAACGGCGTTAGATTGAATAGCCATAATTAGTTTATGTCGATACAATACGTGTACAGTCATGATGTTAGGTATAGATAATTTTACGTAACTAGCATAGGAAAGCTGGAAAAATGTGCATGTGTGTGAGGATTCACGAAATTCTAAGGCATTCTTGGGTCTGCGTCCGTCATAAGGAAGACGTACAAGCAACAAGTGATCATCTGTTGCCTTGCAAACAAATATCTGGTACAGGTACCTCATTCATTTAGAAAAACTAACAGTAAATAGTTGGCAATTGTCTTTTTTATCAGACGGAAAGAATATTAGGATAAGTTATGATTTGCATCTCATCTAAATGGGTTGTCAAGTTCATTGCGCAAGAGCTGTCCGAAAATATCACCAAACCATCGATCAGTGAGAGCGAGTGCTAACTAAAAACGTCGGCGACCGCTATGGGTGAAAGTCGAACCATTGATTTGCCGACAACCAACAATTGAAGAACATTTCGGGTTGCCTAATATATCAACCGTGGTTGTGCAATAACTCCCTTCGCTTCGATCGAGTCTCATTCAGAACGAGATTGCATATTGATTGTATGATTTTGGTTGCAAATTATTAGGTGTTCTTGCTTTTATTGTTATGACCACCTAAGTTCATCTAACTACTGTAGGGTTACTGCAGCCAGTTTTTGTTATTAGATTGGTACGTCCGGTAACGTCCGGTTCTCTTTCTGTTATGGAAACAAAATCATGACAATGGTTAGTAAAGATAAAACATGAAAGTTTAGAAAGTGATTTTAAACAGATGTGATTTTATGAAATGGGTACACGATTCAAGTACTTCATAGGTGGTCCGTTTTCATATATTTTTTAATTGATTACCTAGTCTAAACATTCTCCGTAGACAGTAGAAGACAGTGAGAGAGAGTCTGGATTACAGCCATTGTAGGTATGTAAGGATTCCTCTGGGACGCTTTCGTTTCATTACCAAACCAATTTGTAGAATGTACAGTCTAAAGTATTGTCTACAACAAGTGGATAGTTTATTGATAAAAATGAGGGATATATTCCGATTTTTTACTGGGACTTATCTACATGTTACTGTAGTTTTCATGATGGTAATGGTAACTCCATTCTACCATTAAGTAGAGTCCAAAATCTCAATATTTTACTTATGAATTTAACAGGTTTGTGTGCCGCATTTAGTACTTCTAGCGTTCTATAGCTAGCATAGCTGCAATCCATCATTGCACAAGGTAATTTCAGGTAGCTAGCCCCTTCTGTAACTACGGGTGACTTTCCCACTATCAGTTATGCATAAATAAATATTAGCTTTCTGATTAATATATTGGCTTGACAGAATGTGGACGTCGGGTAAATAGTGGGTCACGCAGATAATTCGTAATTTATTGTCAGATAAATTAATAAGATACTATTCTCCGATGTATTACCTTGATACACTATCTTCCATCCGCTCTACATTTTACTATTTACGGACTGGAGAGACCTTGCGTAGGATTGATTTAGGACTCTAGCCAAGAAGCTAATAAATATATTTACTAAAATAACATTAATACTTATTTAGTCTTCGTTTCGCAGTTTTACAGATCCTACGAATTTAACAATTACTTACGTTTACTTACTTCAATTAGTTTCGTTTGTCTTTCTGACTTAAAAGATCCAATTAGTGTTATTTGATAGTTTGTAAGTAAAAACTTGAAACAAATTAGTAGGTAAGTACATAATATAATTTATGACAATCGGGATTGTCGATGAGTTAAAATGATGTTTCCAAGTCATTTTCGGTTTTCCATAGGAAAATTTTCTGAAAAAGGATACTATATTTATGTAAGTAATTTATTAAAATAATTCATTACAAAATTCCAAGTGTATTGCACAGCTACCGTCAGTTGGTCTGTCTGTCACCGTGCAATGCGGTCTGATAAACATAATAATGGCCGAAGCCCGTCAGTCAGCGTTTATCGGCTTCTTGCCCAATCGGCGTTCATTTGCTAATGGGACCCTAATGACTGCTCTTACAAGTTTTAACAAGGTGTTTGGTAACAGACAAGAGCACCAAACAAAGGATAAGTAGGTACTGCTGAAAGATGTTTTCATTATTTTGTGTATTTTATATTACCTTACTTACCACTAAGGTAAATTATTCATTATCATCATCATTATCAGCCATAGGACGTCCACTGCTGAACATGGGATTCCCCCAATGATTTCCACAATGGCCGGTTAGTGGCGGCGTAAATTTTTAAAGTAAGTATGGCAAACTGAAACCTTCAATTAAACTCAGCTTGTCTATACGTAAATTTTGATCTGTCAGGGAAAGACTAACGCGCGTGTCCCCCTTTTAAATAACGAAAAGCTATCCTATGTTTTTCAATGAGTCTTCAAATTATCTCTAGGTACCTATACTAAATTCTAAATCAGGAATTCAGTGGTTTAAGCGTGAAAATAGAACTTTCGCATTTCTAATAACCTATGGTATTGGATAACCCAATTTTAAGTTGTTGTTCTTGTTGTGAAGTTTTCTTTGACCACGATCTCTCTCTCTGATCACAAGTGTCAAAATACTGGTCAAAATTGAATTTAATAAATATTTTTGATTTGATTTTGATTTGACCAGCCATAATTTTATTCTCACTCACCTTAGGTTGATCAGACAGACGTCATAATACCGAAAGCTGTGAGAACACCACTTGGACACACTGTGACTCTCAAGTTCTCAACAAAGGCGCCAGGCACCGTGCGAAATTGTTATGAATGCACGAAAACACGAATTGTTGACATTTCCCTTCAAATGAACACGATTGTTGGACGTTTATATTCAACCATATTTGTATTGTAGATAAGAAAAATGTTTTTTACTTTGAAATCTATTGTACAGTCAGGTAGATATTGAGGTTGGTTCACTTCACCCTGAGAGGCTGACTTTTAATCATCAATTTATGTTAGCTCTTTTCGTAACGATTCTTATTCACTATTAAAATGTAATTTCAGCCATTTTTATTAGTGTTTAGTGCGGCTCTATAATTGGGGTAACAATAACTAACTAATTAATTAAGCCTTGTCCTCCAAAATATGAAGCCTGAATTCTGATTAGGGTAGGGTACTTAGCAGGCTAAAGGCTATGTTTATTTTATTTGAATTAGTTTTAATACATAGGTTCATATAAAACTTACCCTTACATACTAGTGGTTATGTAGAGTCTAGATCTAGGTCATACTCATGTATATTTTATACTTTTGGCAAACTTTTTCCTCTAATTTTGATCATACTCGTATTTATTACGTAAGTTGATTCTTCTATCTTATTGTGCCGAATAAACAAATCTTTATATTTTTGCATCAGACTGTACAGCTCAGTTTTGCAGGTATGTAGAGAAACTGTGGGAAGTACCTAACCTGCATTGTCAAAGAGTATAAAAACATAGTTCGGTTCGATTGAATCAAGCACCAAACTACCGGCACCATTGATATGAGTAGGTACACGTGCTCTTTATTGGGAAATGTTTTATTGTAGTTCACTGGTCTAGTGTTGAAAATATCCTAGAACACGTTTTATGTTGTGCAACTCGTTCAAAAGAGAAGATAATACATTTTTCTTTATATTTACATAGAAGTATCCGTAATACCTATTTACTAGTTTACAAACTTCAAGATGATTAATTTCCTAAACATCAACTTGCGCAGTAGGTAATTTACTCGTAGGTTCAATAACTATAAGCACATTTTGCTGAAGCTTCTCAAAAATCATTTATTCATAACTTTCTGTTGAGACCCAGGTTTGGTACCTTTTTTAACCCTTTACTGCCCGTTGGCACTCTTTTGAGCACGCAACCGGCACATAAAAAAATGTGTGACCCTCACCTGCCCCGCAGTATCACAGATTTCCACGCAGACTGGTCTGTCGTCCACGTCTACGGCAACTGGAAAGAAAACATCAAAATGTTAGGTTTTCATCTATCATATTAATAGTCGCCAAGTGACGATTTTGTACCAACGCAGTAGACTTTTAACTGGTAGAGATTTTACAAATCTTCTAACTTTGTATATATTAGTTTGTCGGATCTAATAGGTTCATTTTAAAAGACAGAAAGCCTGATTCTAATTGTAAAAGTAACATTGAACCTTGTAGCCAGTGGAGCATGGTTGCAGTGTCATTGGTACCGACATAAAACAAGAAAATCAAAGTCTTACAAATACTAAGAATGTAACCGTAATGGGATACTAGCGCTTCATATTTCAAACGATTTGTTCTACTGGACATAACGGGCAAAAACTACTGTAATATCAATAGCAGTCAGTCATTAGTACTCATTAGATAGTTTCGTTCATTGGCAAGCATCATTTTTGTTTTGTGGTAGGCTGCGTCGTTCGTCGGTCGTAGAATATATCCTTGGGGGAGCCCTTTGTCCAGCAGTGGACGTCATTTGACTGACAAACGAAGGCAATTCTCTCTCATTTTAAAATTTTATTGGCGTAGGACATTTTCCGAGGACATTTTCAAACTGGTGGTTTATGTCTCGCTCCGTTTCCGATAGCGTAGGGCTGTCACAAAGGATTAATGGAGATTTGAATTGAGATAAGTTAACTCAATTCAAACTTGATTGAATTAGTTAATTGAGCCCGTCTGTGGTGTCGGCAGTTGCTGAAGAACTCCGTATCACGCAGTAATTAGGTATAACATAATTATTTTATTTTATTTTTTCCTTTAATTTCCATTTCAAAAGCTCATCTTTAGTTTGTAATGAAACTGTGTAGTTGTTATTTTGCAAGTCTACCTTTTAAAAAAAATCTACTACGTATTGCTTTTACACATTCTATCTAAGGGCATTTGAAAAGCGTTATATTAACTACTTCTGCTTAAAACATGTATCAATCAGTTAACCGCAGAACTCATTGACGTTTTACAGTTATGTAAAAGGGATCAAGTTTTCTTACATAACAGTTCTACGTTACTAGAGACATTTCTTATGAGGTATTTTTTATTTGTGATGACGTAGACCTTTAGATCTTAGCGTTTCAAACAAAAACATGTTTCGTTATTATCGCTGTTAATAGCTGTTCGGTAACAACGGACTTGATTGAGTAAATTGCCTCATCCAAGTGTATGACAAACGTATTTGATTAATCTGTCCAACAGACGATCAGTAGACGTATTTTTGATTGTAATTCATTGATCTGACGACTGTGGTCTGCGACATATTAATAGGTAACAGCACGGCACAAACTTACTATACAATGAGTGACTTCCTCAATTCCTCATGTTCATATCATTTTATGACCTCTATATGTAAAGATTAAGTTTCTTAAAATTTTATAGCAAGTCAGTTTTAGATAGAGTCGTTAGCAGTTGCCTGTAGGTACTGTAACTGTGCTGTAAATTTTAACATCTTTTCCAATTAACAACATAATTAAAATTTTACTGATTAGAGCAGAAAATGTCAGTAATAAGAAAGGAACAATAGTTGAAATTCTCCCCTTTATCGGAATAAATCCTGAAGGATGTGCCAGTCTTCATCGAGTGGAATGGGCACGAACGAAGCCGTTTTTAAACTAGTTAACTCTAATACAACAACGGCATATAGGGTAAATGGGACAAGCCTTTTAATTAAAGAAGCGCGCCTAATGATACCCATTAGGAAAACTGAATAATGTTGCAAAAAACGCGTCTATTACTGTTCGCTGCCAATCATCTTCATTACGATTGTTAATTAACGATGCAATTAGCGCTCATTTTGTGGGTTATCGATGTCTGAATGGACTCGTTAATGGTTAAGTTGGTAAAGATTTAATCAACTTTTTCTCAATGGCATTTCACAGAAGTTCACGCTTTTTTTATCGTTAAAACGCATCTCGCGTGAACTGCCAGTATCACAGAATAATAAGAATAATAAGGTTCGCGAACGTTTAAAATATTTTTTTCGATAAAAAACAGATATTCCATAGACAATTATAATAAATATCTACTAGTTAATTGGGTATTAAGATTATACGATTATTATTATATGGTAAGAGAGATGAAACCTAAAAATCAACAGGATACTATTGAAAGATGAAGTAAAAACAAACAAGATTTAGTACGAGTATTATCATAATCAAAAATTAAAATCTCCATCAATAAGGATTTAATAAGTAAGTGACATTAATCTGTCCGCTAATTAAGTGAATAAAGGATTATTAAGTTCAAGGGAAGGTCGAAATTGTGAAAGAAAAAAATGCATTTAATAACAATGATTGTCATTATTTATTAAATTTAAATTGAATTAAGTACTTACTGGATTTTAAACAAGATTCAGTACGAGTTATTAAAGTACATAGTAGTTAACTATGCTTTTCCGACTTTTATATTTTATATTTAATTTTCATTTTTTAGTTTTTTAGTTTATGTCTAATGCTATTTTTCAACCTTCGTGTCGATGCTAAACAGAGACGTAGTTGTAGTACCTACCTACTTATATCAATGTCAAGAGAAGGTTGGTTTAATTTAAAATTTTTGAAATAAAAGTGACATCCCTACCACAGTGGACTCAACCACACATCCTGGGTTTTGTTGAAACCTGCGCGGCCAGACGGGTTGACAGTGATGCCACTAGCGAGTGACGTATTATAGTTTGTTATGTACCGTTATGTAATTAACTAATTCTGACATCCTCACTTGGATTTGCACATAGATAAGATTGATAAGAACTTTGTTGGAAAATAACCTTTACGACCTGGTTTTGTGGTATTAAACCGAAATATTATTTGGGAAAGTTTCTATGTAAATAGCTACATTAGGTGTTAAATCCTACACCAAAAAATACATTCAGCCGAACATAGAACCTCCTCCTTTTTTGAAGTCGGTTAATGAAGCTGATAGATGCTGTAGAAAAAAATAAATATTTGAGTTAAGAATAAAAGGTCGAGGAGAGATTTAAAAATAACACAAATAAACAACTTGTTTGTAAATAACTTTTGGTAATCTCGTGAAATACGATTAGCGAAATACCTATTTATACAAAATAAAACGTACTTCGGTCACTTTATTATTTCTCAGAACTTTCTATCGAAAGGCTCCATCTAAATTGCTTATCATTATAAATTGAATCCAAACACTTCAGTTGAAGAGCAAAAACAGTCATAGAAATCAAGAGTCAACACGTTTTTGTATTATTCACGCCTCATAGGTATCTAACTAACTACTTATAAAAAGTTCCAAGTTCGTTTTCTTTTATTGTATGACCTGAATCAGCAAAAGTTAACCTTAGTTTTTGGACAGAATGACCTATTAGAAGGGTTAAAACCTTAGTAGAGCGGTAACTAAGTCACGGTAATATTATCATGCAGTATTGTAACTTCATAATACCTAAACGGACGAAACGCGAGCTTTCCTTCGAAATTCAAATCTCGGTATGCGCTCGACATGCTAAAGTCGGGGGTGTCGCGAATGTGCCACAGCAATAAACGGACGATGTGTTGTTTTTGAAACTGTTTTTTTTAATAAAAATATTTACAAGTACCTATTTAGGTATACAGGGTGTATGATGATGTCAATTTTCTGACTACACCATACTATTTATATGCACATGTTAAAATGGGCTAGTGTCCACTTGTAAACCCATTTACCTAACATTCTGTATAATAATCAAGCATTTTGTACGCCTTAGTCGAGGCGCATACATTTTCGGTCGCAAGTTCATAAGATTTGTTACTAAATCTTAACACAAATATTTTTTTTAAATTAAATCTACTAATCACAAAACAACATGCATTTTTATCCTATTACATTCACAAAGTATTTTGTTTGTCAAAATAAAATAAAAAATTACAATCGCAAAATACATCCACAAAACTAGATAGAAATTCTAAGTAGGCAGATGTAATGAAAATAGGGTCTGCAAGTGGGTAGCCCTATCGCATGTTGTCATACGGTGACATACCGCGCGGTTGTTGACATTTATTTCAAAAATATGGCCGAGTTGGAATACTGTATAGATACTATTACCGTGACTAAGTCTTTAATGTAGATTCGTTAAGACTTCTTTTACTTTAAACTTAAATTTTAAGTAAATAAATGAGAATTTATTAAATTTTTCATGTAAAGATACAAGACTACTACAGATACCATAGAAACAGGAGCATATTACTATCTGTAATCCTACTGCTCCAAAAAAAGGCGGCAAAACGGAAGACCCCTCTTGTCACTGCCACAGATAAGTTACAATGTTGCGTCATTGCGTCAGAGACTACTAAACCACCGGCAGAGGTACAATAATTATTACATAAGGAATCGTGACACACGGCCACGGCTGCGGTGACTCACAGGAAGGGTCCAGACCAGACCCCTGGCCGATTAGTCAACGGTATAGCAAGATAAAAAAAAGAAAACACAGTGTAGGGTTAGGCAGTTAACTTTCAGAAACCATGGCGCATGACGTGCCGCAAAAAAAGAAAAGTAGTTCAAACTATGTATTGTTTGGTGACTTCCGAATGAGTCAACCGGGAGTATTTGGACCCCAGATATTTTTTTAATTTATCACAGACCATCTTAAAAACTTTGGTCAGATTGTGAACTGATAAAATTTAATAAGCGTCATCATGAATGTGAATATAGTAGCACAGCCTCACCGCCTCACGCATGACATGAGTAATGAACTCATGTGGTAGCAGCATACATTTATAGCATTTGCCTTCTTTACAAAAACCTTCCTTACTGAATCATTTTTCTAAAGCCTGCTATGTAATGTTGTAAGGGTATGGTTTTTCTTTTTCTTAACGAATTTCTGCTGTTACTGTTGATTCACAGTGCACACGTGGACAGTACTTCAGAATATACATTTTTGTTGCACAATAGCCTCTATTTCATAGAGGAAATACAGTCTATTACAACTACCTAAGATACTTACCACATTGTGCAGCTTGATATGCCTACGTCTGTACTTCCTGGGAAAGGTTTTGGCTTGCTGCCGATACCGATTAAACAATGACACGAAATAAATAAACCGCAATTGAGAAGTCAGAGCAGCCTGACTCTATTATTAACACGTTGTGATGTGCACACTGTACTACGAGTATATCAGATGGCAAAGTTGTTCATATTTTTACTTTTTTTTATCCACAACGAGGAAGCTTTATCTCACCTGATGGTAAGGCCGAAGGTGGAAGCGAGCTTCACCCAGAATCCTCAACCACGGAGGAACTGGCCATCTTACCTCTAACTACCGGAACACAACCGTGACACAACAATGCTATTAACATTGTTGTTATGGCGACAGACTTTAGGTAAGACTTTTTATGAAATAACTTGTTTCAGATTTTAAAACCATGTTGGGGACCATGTTGATGATCGCGAGAAGCACGATAGAGTTTCCGTGACAGATCGAAAATTCGAAATCCACGCTGCTAAAGTCAATAAACAAATATTCCAACACCTCATTTCTCAAACCAGTTGCCTGTAAGTCTGTCACTTTCAATTACCGATATCGAATGTGTCTTGAGTGACACACTTACCGCCGACCCGACCGACCTTTGCTATCCGATTTGGGGCGCGTTCGTTTGATGAACTGACACCTTTTTTCGCCAATTTGTTTGCCGACTGGTCCGAATTAACTTCGCTCTTTCTTCATCTTGGTGTTTTTGGGTCAGTGTTTTTTACGAGGATTATAAAACATCGATGTTCTTGGTCACAATCGGATTCGGTGGGAGTTTAATTGTCAAAACTTGAACGACCCATAAAAATTCAAAAGGTATAAAGCTAAAAAAAATTGTCCTGGATTCCCCACATATTCACACAAAGGACATCCATCTGGTTTAATTGATATGCAAATTTTATCTTGCATTCATGTTTATTACAAATTATTTCCAAATTTATCGGCTGCAGCATCTCTCCAAAAGAATCACGATCGATATTTCATACCAAGTAACAGTACTCTTAAAAATATCCTTTCACGATAATTCCGCCGTAAATTTTAAAGCCAGATCATATCGAGACGTCGACATAAGAAAGTATCGATGATTTGTATCGGGTCTTCGATCTAACTTGAATCAGGTCATGTGGGGGTTTCCATCATTCATAAATGATGGAAACCACTGCATTTCTGAACTGCTCAGAATGTTACATTCATCATAATCTCTGATCATAGATTCTATGATCTGAGATCATAATATAAAGTAATATTAACTGAATTGTCATAAGCCTACTGTATCTAATAGCATTTGGCTACATTTACGAGTAGGTCCCTATATTAGCCAAATTCTGTTGCTTTTAATACCTAACTAGGTACATGTTGCAATTGAAACCTTTCAAGCAGTTTAACGCACTTAATATAATTCATTGTTTCTTCATAATTTACTTACATTGTTTAAGGTTCCACACTTTAAACCTTTAAAAAAGTTAATTGACACATAAAGCACTCAATAATTAGGTAATTAGCATAAATACCACGTCATCACTACCTTTTCACTCAAGTCAATCTTTACGCGTATAATTTAATGCAAATTATGTTAAATTGTTAATATCACTTCTTACAGGAATCTCCGGTAATTCCGGAAAAAAAAGTGGAAAGTCGAATCAAGAGAATGTCCCAATTATGTGACAAAGGTGGAAATGCTAGGAAAATGTCAAGGACGTCGAAATATCAGGGCAAAAACAGCTGAGTGCTGCCTCACCTTTACTATGGTAAAGGTTCTACTTCATGGAAATCATTTAATACCCACCCAGACAATACGTTCATCTTTCAGTAGGTTAGATGTAAAGCAAAGTAACGCTTATAAATAAGTATAATGAAAAATAAACAAAATTTTAATTGGTCTTATTACTATATAAAGATGCCTCTAATTCTAAAGACCAATTTCAAAGGAATTATAACCTAATCAATTGATTGATAGTAAAAATGAAACGAAAATAACTTATACTGAAAGATCTGAAATTAAAATTTAAAATCGCTTATTTTCAAGTCTTTTTTTTCATACATTTTTTATACATGTTTTACGGCTTCGGATAGAGATGCATACGGCCAAGTCTTTAGATGTTTTTTCCAGGAGCATCTTCAAAGGACTTGATGCTTTGTAGCTACGTCATCGAGAAGTAAAGTAGTGTACGATATATCATCGACTATGTCCCCGATCTACTCGTTTTCACTGTCAACTGACATGATGGATGTTTACAAAACATCGTAGTGAAGACTGGCTTGCTTTGTTATTGGTAAAAACCGCGGCTGTTTATACAAAACGTCAACGTACTCTAGGGTTAGCAACTTTAAACGTTGCACTTTAAATATTACTAGACTCTACATTAAACATTTACGTTCTTATCTAATTAACTTAACATTTGTGCATATCGTGCAAGGAATAAACTACTGGTGATTTAGAGAGACAAAATCTGAGCCTTCTTTTCAGAATATTTTGGTCTTTGGCATATGTAGTATGTACATTAAGGTACATAAATATTGTTGGTGATACATAAATATTAGTACTTTACATACAAGTTATTGTCTCAAATGACTTACCTACTTTTTGTTCCCG
Organism: Ostrinia furnacalis; assembly: GCF_004193835.3. Taxonomy (NCBI): domain Eukaryota; kingdom Metazoa; phylum Arthropoda; class Insecta; order Lepidoptera; family Crambidae; genus Ostrinia; species Ostrinia furnacalis. The sequence goes on along the minus strand of NW_021132275.1, from coordinate 216,522 downwards.
ACTATTTTAAATAAGAAGGTATGTGCTGTGCATAAGCTTATTTCAGTCATTCTCTTTTTAAAATGCTGAACGGACTTTCATAGATAGGAATTGCTTTCAATAAAGACAGTTTTGACAACCCTGCCACTTTGACAGTGACATTGTTTGCATCCAAGACGTGTAGACGTGCGTACGCGCGGAAAGATAGGCCTAAATCGAGACAGATGGTGAATACCATCGGAATTATTAATCTTGGCTTAAAATAGGAACATTCAGCTGCTTTTCCGCCCATTAACTGTAAAACGGAAGAATCTGACATCTGATAATGGCTGTTAGGAAATTTTTCGTGAGCCTCCGAAAATAGATTGTAAAAAATTCTTTTCGATTTCTCGGCCTTGTTTAAGAGCTTTTGGTCCACTGGGTCCTTAATAATAACTTGACACTTGTTTCTTTGATAGAAAACCTTAATCAAAAACAAAACTGAGATGCTTCAAGGATTTTAAAACGTCATAGAAATGGAAATAGAAATATCTTTATTATTTTAAACACCTAAACTGTAGCATCATACTGAGACCCTGAATCCTAAGCTAGTGCAAATTACACTTGTTCCGAGAAGTGTACAAAACCTCATTTGTGATTAAGAATTTGATTACCGGAAACATTGAATTTTCGGATAGATCTAGTTTATTTTGTAACCTATTTGGTACCGTTGGACAGAGCTCGTGAAGCACTTTCAGTTTTCAGATTTTCGATATCTTGTATAGTTTAGAAATAATCGAGTGAAATCACTTATCGTTTCCACCCTGTATACCCATTCAAAACAGGGCTATCGCAGTACTTCCCGCGTTATTCATTAGCAATATCTCAAGCCAGAACAGGCCAGTTGTCAATTTATCTGTGCTAGTGACAGAGGTCGTCGGCCAATGCAATTGGTTTATTCACTCCATTCATTCTGCATTATTGTATGTTGATGACTCTATTTCTTGTATGATACTTTGGACAGTCTGTTTGCTGCGTAAATCGCGAATGAGATTTTAATGTAAGTTCACAACAAAGTTTTCAGCGAAATAACAATGTAAAACTGTAAACCATGGGTCAAAATCATCATACTTCTTTGTAAACTTTTTACAAGTTTTAAAGTTAATGATAAGGGTTCTGTGCATGCATTATAGTTACAAATGAACATGAAGATGGAGTCGGTAGTTCTTTAAATTTAATTTAATATTTTTGTGAAAGCCTGTTCCAAGAAAAAGGTGTGGAATAAAAAAATCTAAATGTCAGAGGACTTGCCAACATCAATCTCCACTCTGAGTGCGGAAATGTGAAACAATATACCTACATATTAACTACATACCAACTTTCTGCGAGGCCGATTGTAGATACGGTGTTCGATAACCAAAACTTTATCAGATTTCACATCGTGAATAATAAATAACTGTTGGTAAATCAGTTCATTTATTTATGTGAAACGCAAATAATGAATAAATTCGCTAAATTAATTACCACAGAGAACAGACTTGAAAGCTGCGACTGTTACTCAATAAACGTTTAAATGTGTAAGGTTCATCCTAGATGAACCTTTTGTAAACCTTTGAAAAAGAGGCTTTTATTGTCAAGTCTTAATTTCATAATTGGTGACCCAGATTCTTGCACTGCATCTTTTCATTTGAACATGTAGAGCTAAAAAATCACGGCAGACTTTAAAGAATAAACAACAAAATCATACGTTTGTTTGCCCATAAAATTGAACAAATAATAAGCCGAAGATGGACAAGATAATATTTCCCATACATGGAGCCACAACCCTTTGGGTATCCAAGAACTAAAAAGGCATAGGACTACGTCTAAGCCATAATTCAAGTAACTACCACCTACATCGCATCCGTATAAGGAAACTAAAGCAAACCTGCCCGTAAAGGAACGAGAATTGAGCAGATTTATTCGCTGTTCTTTGTTAAGCTTTTGTTATTTCATACTGACAAAAGATTTTTTATTTTTACGCCCACATATAATAATACAAGTTCATTACATGATATCTGACATACAGCGTGTTACAAAAATTGAAATGGAATAAGAAACTTCGGTAATAAGAAACAAAAGTAAAAACTAAAAAGCTGAATATGGAAACGAAAGCTTCCTTCTTTCTCATATGGTTTAGGATTTACTGAATTAAATTATCCAGGAATGGTGGCAAAGTTTTCTTCTTCTGCCTCGCCTTATCCCGTTACGCGGGGTCGGCTTTCCTAATCACACGCCGCCATTTGGAAAAGTATTTTTACCGATTTCAAAATTTGAAAATTTTCATCATTATTATTTTCTTCTTCCTTGATAAACCAACTATAGAAAAATATCCTAGGTATATTTCTCGTTTAACGCTGTTGGAAACCTGAAAGCCATAATACTTCTAATTGTGGAACTAACTGTACCAAAATGGCATGATGCTATCACATACTACCGTTTTCCGTTGTCAGCCCCATCCTCTCACAAATGACATAAAAAGTAGTCAGCCAATTAAACCTTTATATTATGGCACGCAATAAAACCTAATCAGTCTATCAATGAACATGTATCTCATGATCTTTCGTCTAATAGCTTGTTGTTTGTTGTACATCCGTTTCTAGGGTTGGTAGAGCAAAAATGATAAAGTGGGCAATATTTTTAAACTTCTCGTAACTTTTCTTTTTTTGCATCAACAGCATCAGCAAACAAGAAAAGGCATTTAAAAACCTGCCTGTATAATAGCCTAGATATTATAGGATACCTTTGCTCTGCAATTCCGAGCTTTTATATCAATGCTGAGCTTTTATATCTTGTCTTCATTCACACACAGATATTCCATACAGATAAGTTTGAGTTTTTTGGATAGCACACAATCTTAATAATACAGAATCTACACTCAATTCTCGTATTAGAGCAACAAATTCAAACTTAATATCTTCTTTGGGTAACTAAATACCAAACCAACGTAAGTAAGTCCGGTTCGTTCGTTCGTTTCAGCCGAAAGACATCCACTGCTGGACGTAAGTTCGGTATTAGAGCATAATATAGACACCCCTATTTTCGACCACATCTGTACGTCACAGATTCCGACTTGTGAATAAAATACAAGCATTATAAATGCTACCTGCCATACATGGCTGCTTGGCGACGCCTGCGGTCTCATAGACCATAATTATCGTCTCGTGCAAAACGCTACATTTAATATTAACGTTTTATTTGCTGTGTACCAGTAACAATATTTGTCAACTTTGAACCTTATTGCGATAGACATAAACATTAAGGGCAGATTCATAACTTTACCTAACTTAATTCTCGTTGGACCTCTCTGTTGATTGAAATATGCATAGTTAAAAAGTAATTTCATGCCAAATACGAGCCTCCGGTGGAACTAGGAAAATCTCTGTGACATTGCAATGGCTGTCAAGATTCGGTTAGGAAACTTGAGCTTTTGAAAGGTTGACTACCCCCTTGTTCATAAACAAACGTGCTGGTTGGTTTTAAATTAGTGGTTGTAATGAAAATAAAAGCGGTGTTATTTTTGTTGTGGGCTAACTTAGGCTGAGATGCATCATCATTTTAACCGAAACAATAACAATAAACGGTGCTTTTTTGTATAGAGTTTAACATATTTTTGACGTTTGTCAAAGTTAAAGTACTATTATTCTGTGGTTAAAGTACAGCCTTAGTTTATTAGAGAATGAATAAACCGTAATTTACAAGCGACAGAATTATTACTTCCCTTCAAATGGTTGATAATTACCTAGACACCTATTTACTTAAGCCATTTTAAAACGGATAAGATTCTTATGCCTGTGTGAAAACAAAATGCCTGTTTATGTGTTACCATAGGGGTCACTTAAAAATTACGGATTGATGGTGAAAACGGGCATTAGATCCATAGATATGATCTCTTATATACAATATTTTTTATCTTTAAAACCGGCTATATCTTCTCAAGCGATTTGAAAATGCTTGACTCACTGTAATTATCATCTATATTGAGCCAAGGCCGTGTTGAAATCACGGAAACATTGTCCTGGCGCCATTAAAGGTATAAATAAAATGTTAACAAATGATTGCTATTAAATCAACCGGCCAGTGGTTCTCAATCCACATCCACAGAGAAGCTGGCTATCTTACCTCCAACTGCTGGAACACAACAATGCTGTTATCATTGTTATTATGGCGACAGACTTAGGTAAGATGGTGATAGCTTAGAACAAGCTCTACCATCAACCAGAAGGAATGAATCTGCCTCACAGTAATCGAGCCCGGGACCTCTGGGTCTGAAGCAGGTGGTCTTACCACTAGACCACAGAAATACAGGACATATTCCACCACATTTTCCCACCACTGCAACTTCTGTAGACCACAGAGGCGTTTCGTGTTCTTTGTTTTACATGTTCCTTATTTGGAAGCTCTTTTGCCCAAGATTCATCTACAGTTTGACAAGCACTGACAGAACATTATATAGATCGTGGGCGTATGATTGAGACGTCCGACCGGTCACTGTCGCGGATTAATCATACGCAGTGATTCAACACGATCCTGCACGAGATGTTGCCATGTATTGACATAGAAGATCGGTAAGTTAAAGGAAAAATTTGTACTTATAAACGATATTTTTAATAGGCGAGTAAAATGAAATAGCAGCGCAAAACTAGCAATGCGTGTCGATCGTTTTTCACCGATCGCGAACTCCACCGGAAATGCAACTATTTGTAAGTAAATATAGTATTTTTCTATATTAATGTATTTGTGTGTATTTTTGGCGATTAAAACGTGTAAAACTCTACGTGTGTAAATACATTATTCTCTTATTTATAGAGCTCTTGTTCAGATAAACTCATAAGTACTGAGTAGAGTAGGTATCCGGATTCATGTACAGTCGCAGAATGAAAAGGTTCGTCACCTTAGTGTCGGTTTTCGCTTGCACTAGGTACTGTAAGAGTCAAACCTGCCAACATAACAGTGCAAGAAACAGTGCTGCTAACATTTAAATAAATATGACGTTTGTTAACGAATAAGGTTTTGCTTGTTTATTTTTCTATCCCATCACAGTGCAATGCAATGATGACATTGACCAATTGACAATAGATTTTTTTATTTAATAGAAATAATAATGGCAGGTTGAACCAACAAGAAGGTTTTAGTTTCTCAATCATAATAATCTTCTTGACAAGATAAATCGTCAAACAACTTTGATCTGAATAATTTTGAACTTTACTGACGAACAGTTAAAGATTATTTTCTCTAACTCGAGATTATTCTGTAACATAGTTTCAAAAGGTAATATGTGCTCGCGATTCGATGAAAGAATCAATTTGAAAACTGACGAACCTTTTCATTCCGTGACTGTATTTACACACCTTATTACTTGATTACTAAAATTGATATTTTTATCTCTCGCTCCAGAACGTCATAATAAAGGCAAGGGCGGCTCATAAAACCCCAACCATCATACGATGCAAAAACTAAAATTCAATCTAATACACAATATTTTGCAACGTATCGACGTTGCTATATGCATTTTTATCGAAAACAACCTTGTGATAGCGATAAGATTAGCGTTTCCACTTCAGATAGATTTCTCACAAATGTCTTTCGACTGTTTATATCATTTCCTATAATAAATACCTACCGACGAGGAAAGTTACGCAAAATATTTTCACAGCCAAGTGTTAAACAAACGAATATTATAAGTTTACACGCACCGATAGCGAGGTTTTATATTATTTATTCATGAAATTCATAATTTGCTTTCAGTTTAAAGAGCGTTGGCGCACTGCGTCCCATTCGAAAGAACTTCATCCGCTTTCTTTCTGAAACTATAATATTAATCAACCATTAAAATAAATAATATCCACTGTTATACGAGTACATTTACCGCTTAGTAAATAATGTAGAGCGCACTAAAGCGAAATGTTCAGGAAATGTTGTATACTTCTTACAAAGCTACGAGAAAACTAGAGCAAAAAGTTTAACCGTTACTAGAAAATTGTTAAATATAAACCAAACTCGTATACTTATTTAAAAAGTATGATAAATAAATAATAATAATGGTTTCTATTGTAATAAACCTACCTCATCAAATTATTAATTTGATGAAAAGTAAAATTTGTTTACTGCGCAGTCGATACCCAAAAGGAATCGAGTTATAATCGATTCAGATCACGATTCGCTCGGACGATATAAATAGTGATATACACATCCATAATACATACCGCACCCTTACTTGGGCACCACAGATGCTTGTATGGGATGAATAATAATTAGTTAGACATAATTAATAATTGTATAAGGCATTGGCCTAGGGTCCACTGTTTACTGTGTTGCATGAATGGCCGGCAGCTAAGTAACATTTAATGTGAACAAAGATTGAAGAAGGAAAAAATATCTTAGTAAAAAGACCTCGAAGAAAATTTTATTGTAGAGGAAGAGACCCTTTATGAACCTTCTAAAGCATCTAGCATAACTCTATCGATATTACAATAACTTAAATCCCTTTCACATCTTAGGTTTTAAATGGTAAAATGTTTAGTAACAGTACCTCTATTACGAAAAACTTTCGAGTTAGCCGCCGCCCTAGGGGGCGCTGTTTAATTTTTCATACAAAATTTTTCGATGGCACTTTGAATACGCAAACGAAACGAACTCGAAAGTTTTTCGTAATAGAGGTACTGGTTTAATTAATAAAATTGTGAAATATGGGTAGGTTACACGAAGAACATTATCCGTAAAAAGGATTATCAGGATTATTTCAGCCTTCAGGATCAGATCTTCAAAATAATGTTTCAGATGTTTCTAACAAAATCATTAGGAATAAGTATTACATTTACAAACGAAACCAGCACGAGCACGGTAACGTAAACCGCTCTTGCTCGCATTAACTGAAATCCCTTTTGGCAACAAAATCGCCCGACCATTATCAACAGTCGTTTAGCCTGCCAGCATCTGTCCAAATGTCTCCGACTCCCTGAGTCAAATTAGCGTTTTTCTCCAAAACCGGTTGAGCCACTCTCGAGCTGATTTCACATTCATTTTGCACTTAATACGAGCATTCGTCACGTTGCGGGAGATTGCCGGTAATTGCCGCGTTACATATGGCTCTGGAAAGGGGCAATGTTGGCATTGCATTTTAAAAAATACATTGCATCGATCGAGTCCTCTTTAACTGCAAACCCTAAACTGTTCTGGTCTTTTTTAAAACAAAAACGTAATGGCCTCAGTTCGTATCCCTCGAGCACNTGCAATTCGAGCTTTTACAGTAACATATGCATTGTTAAAAAGTAATTTCATGCCAAATACGAGCCTCCGGTGGAACTAGGAAAATCCCTGTGACATTTGAATTATGGCTGTCAAGATTCGGTTGTTAGGAAACTTGAGCTTTTTAAAGCTTGACTACCCCCTTGTTCATAAACCTACCTACATTTTAAGAAGCTTTATTACAGTTCTACAAAATGTACAGCTAATGGTTTTATTGAGAATATTAAAACCGGTATTATTGTTAGTGTTGTTGTTTATTAGATAATGAAGTGAAATGTGAATACCAAAATGTTATTTACAAGCGTCATAACTGTTTCTCTTATTTTGGTTGATACTTAGGTAAGTATTTACTTAAGCCATTTTAAAACCGGATAAGATTCTTAGATCCATAGATTAATTGGTTATGGTCTCTTATCTACAATTTTTTTTTATCTTATAAAACCGGCTATATCTTCTCAAGCGATTTGAAAATGCTTGACTCACTGTAATTATCATCTATATTGAGTCAAGGCCGTGTTGAAATCACGGAAACATTGTCCTGGCGCCATTAAAGGTATAAATAAAATGTTAACCAATGATTGCTATTAAATCAACCGGCCAGTGGTTCTCAATCTTCCTCTTGCACTTTTTGATCTTTCTCTAGTATTTTTGCTGATGGCAATGTCATAAAAGCGCTTGTCAGCAGCTTTCATATACTAAGAATTAAGATGCTATGTGCTCCTGCGAGGCAGTTTATATCTTTAGATAGAAAATTGCAGAAAAAAATAATATCTGACATGTTAGTGACGAATAACGAACTCACGAGTCAACAAGACACCACGTACGTAGTGCTTTATTAAATTGATTCAGAATTTATTTTTATCTAAAACGAGTAGTTAGCTCTTGGCTTGCATCTCACCTAATGGAAAGTGATAATCAGGTCAAAAAGTTGGAAGTGAGCTTCCCTCGGAATCCACATCCACACAGAAACTGGCATTCTTACCTCCAACTGCCGGAACACAACAATGCTGTTACTATTGTTATTATGGCGACAGAATTAAGTAAGATTGGGGTAGCTTAGAACAAGCTCTACCACCATCCAAACCGAATTAATCTCCCTCACTAGGAATCGAACCCAAGACCTCTGAGTCTGAAGCAGGTGGTCTTACCACTAGACCATAGAAATACGGGACTATGCCACCACATTTTCCCACCACTGCAACTTCTGTAGACCACAGAGGCGTTTCGTGTTCTTTGTTTTACATGTTCCTTCTTTGTTAGCTCTTTTGCCCAAGATTCATCTACAGTTTGACAAGCACTGACAGAACATTACATAGATCGTGGGCGTATGATTGAGACGTCCGACCGGTCACTGTCGCGGATTAATCATACGCAGTGATTCAACACGATCCTGCACGAGATGTTGCCATGTATTGACATCTTAGATGATTTGTATTATAAACGATTTTTTTAATAGGCGAGTAAAGTGAAATAGCAGCGCAAAACTAGCAATGCGTGTCAATCGTTTTTCATCGATCGCGAACTCCACCGGAATTGCAACTAGGTATTTGTAAGTAAATATAGTATTTCTTCTATATTTATGTATTAGTGTGTATTTTTAGCGATTAAAACGTGTAAAACTCTACGTGTCTAAATACATTATTCTCTTATTTATAGAGCTCTTGTTCAGATTAACTCATAATTACTAACTATCCGTATGTACATACTTACACATCTTATTATTTAATTAACTAAAATTGATAATTTTTGAGTAGGGGTTGGTGACAAATGTAGGTATTCTACTCTGCCGTCACCACACGGCTTAAGGCGGCGTAAGAGGTGACTTAGGGACTACACATCAAACAGAGAACGGGCAACAGTGCTCTCTGAAAAACATCAATCTTTTAAACTGCGATCTCGCCTGCCAAACGTGGGGATTATGGCAAAACCCTCCAGTATAGTGGAGGAGGCTCATAGTCCAGCAGTGGACTGTAAAGGGCTGTTGATGATGATGATAATTTTTTATCTCTCGCTCCAGAACGTCATAATAAAGGCAAGGGCGGCTCATAAAACCCCAAACACACGATGCAAAAACTAAAATTCAATCGAATACACAATATTTTGCAACGTATCGACGTTGCTATATGCATTTTCAACAACCTTGTGATAGCGATAAGATTAGCGTTTCCACTTCAGATAGATTTCTCACAAATGTCTTTCGACTGTTTATATAATTGCCTATAATAAATACCTACCGATGAGGAAAGTTACGCAAAATATTTTCACAGCTAAGTCTTAAACAAACGATTATTATAAGTTTACACGCACCGATAACGAGGTTTTATATGATTTATTCATGAAATTCATAGCTAATTTGCTTTCAGTTTAAAGAGCATTGGCGAACTGCGTCCCATTCGAAAGAACTTCATCCGCTTTGTTTCTGGAACTATAGTGCTATAACTAATAAAGCAACCATAAAAAGAAAATAATATCCACTGTTATACATTTACCGCTTAGTAATATAATGTAGAGTGCACTAAAGCGCGAAATGTTCAGGAAATGTTGTTTAATACTTCTTACAAAGCTACAGAGAAAACTAGAGCAAAAAGTTTGACCGTTACTAGGAAATCTATACTTATAATAAATCTGTAGAGAGGTCAATTCTGTACATGAAATATATTTTCAAAATAACTATCAGGGGGTGATTAGTGATCGATACTGATGTCAAAAATGCAGTCAGTAAAATTTTTGTCTGTCTGTCTGTATGTTCCTTATAGAAACAAAAACTACTGGACGGATTTTAAAGAAACTTGGTACAATTATTCTTCATACTCCTGGGCAGGTTATAGTATACTTAGGAATTCCCACGGGAACGGGAATTAGCGGGAAAATCCTTTTGTATGAAAAATCTAAACCGCTTACGTTAGACGCTTGTAATTTGGCATGCAGGTACTTTAGTAAACTTAAAGCTGATGAAGGGGGTAAAACGGGATCCACGCGTACGAAGTCGCGGGCGGCCGCTAGTTGTTAAATATAAACCAAACTTGTATCTTTAAAAAGTATGATAAATAAATAAATAATAATAATTGTTTCTATTGTAATAAACCTACCTCATCAAATTATTAATTTGATGAAAAGTAAAATTTGTTTACTGCGCAGTCGATACCCAAAAGGAATCGAGTATAATCGATTCAACTCACGATTCGCTCGGACGATATAAATAGTGATATACACATCCATAATACATACCGCACCCTTACTTGGGCACCGCAGATGCTTGTATGGGATGAATAATAATTAGTTAGACATCTACACTATCTACACTAATATTATAAAGAGGAAAACTTTGTTTGTTTGTTTGGTTGTAATGAATAGGCTCAAAAACTACTGGACCGTTTTTAAAAATTCTTTCACCATTCGAAAGCTACATTATCCACGAGTAACATAGGCTATATTTTATTTTGAAAAAAAATAGGGTTCCGAAAAATATGTAGATAATGTAGTCCACGCGCGCGAAGCCGCGGGCGGAAAGCTAGTAATTAATAATTTTATAAGGCATTGGCCTAGGGTCCACTGTTTACTGTGTTGCATGAATGGCCGGCAGCTAAATAATATTTAATGTGAACAAAGATTGAAAAAGGAAGAAATATCTTAGCTATAAGACCTCGAAGAAAATTTTATTATAATTTTATTTTATTATAGAGGAAGAGACCCTTTATGAACCTTCTTAAGAGTCTGGCATAACTCTATCGATAATACAATAACTTAAATCCCTTTCAAATCTTAGGTTTTAAATGATAAAATGTTTAGTACAGGCTTAATTAATAAAATTGTGAAATATGGGTAGGTTACACGAAGAACATTATCGGTAAAAAGGATTTTCAGGATTATTTCAGCCTTCAGGATCAGATCTTCAAAATAATGTTTCAGATGTTTCTAACAAAATCATTAGGAATAAGTATACATTTACAAACGAAACCCACGAGCACGGTAACGTAAACCGCTCTTGCTCGCATTAACTGAATTCCCTTTTGGCAACAAAATCGCCCGACCATTATCAACAGTCGTTTAGCCTGCCAGCATCTGTCCAAATGTCTCCGACTCCCTGAGTCAAATTAGCGTTTTTCTCCAAAACCGGTTGAGCCACTCTCGAGCTGATTTCACATTCATTTTGCACTTAATACGAGCATTCGTCACGTTGCGGGAGATTGCCGGTAATTGCCGCGTTACATATGACTCTGGAAAGGGGCAATGTTGGCATTGCATCGCCCATAAAAATGTCACAAGCCGCAAACAATTTGCGGCTAGAGTTGAGTTACTCTAGTAGTTTCTCTGGTATAGTGAAACAAGCTAGGCTGTAAGGTGCTTTAAAGATAGTTCATTATGTTAGCTTATGTAATTAGGAACATACATAGTTTTAAACTTGATTCACTAACATAGGACCACCGAGAGCATATTGGTTAAAATCTTTATTTTTTAATCCTATGGTCGGTAAAACAAATGCCTGTTTAACCCATTAACGCCCAAATGAAAACTATGGTCAATTTCACATAGCCAATGTTTATTTTCTTTATAAAAATACTTCAAAAGAATGTCAAAATTATATTTATTAAAAAGACTTCTATCGTAATAACCTAATCGAGGAAGCCATAGTCATTTTCTATAGTAAACACTCATTTCATTCATAATTTTCTCTTCAATATGCCTAATCGTAAAACATAACCGTAACCGACTTCATAATAATGCCGGAAAAAATCACTAAATATTAATAAGTCACCAATCAAGTTGTTATTGTGACATTAATGATCAATTAAGTAGCAAAATGGCAGTTGTTGAGATGAGATGATTAATTTTACATAAACTGATTGAAATGGTAAGAGACACTTTTTGGGACTTCGCCATATTTGGAGGGGCAATCATAAATATTGATATGTAACATTTCTATGAACGGATTAACTTTTAAGTTAACTTTAAAAAATGTTAACGGACTCGTTAACTTCCGTTAAATTATCCTAAGTCCGTTAATCGTTAATCCAGTACCTACTATTTACCAAAAAGATACAGCAGGCACGCTGAAAAACGCCAGAAAAACGCGTACTGACAAGTACGTTCGGGCTTCCAGAACTTCCAGAACCCAAAACAACAGTTTTTGTAACCAGATCACTAACGACACTTGTTAGTATGTGTAGGTGGGACAACTCTTGCAACTGAATTTAAGACCAGTTTTCCTCAACCGATTGAGCTGAAATTTGGTATACTTATGTAAGTACGATGACAATGCAATGTTATGGCACCATTGAGCTGGTCTGATGATGGAGTCATGAGGTGGCCATAGGAACTCCTAAATGAAACGGCGGCATCGCATCGAATTTGGGTTCGTTGGATTTGTTTTTTTGAGCACTTTAGTACTAGAAGATGTTCAGGTTCCTAATGATGGAGTCAGGAGGTGGCCATAGGAATTCCTAAACGAAACGGTGGAAACTTATCGAGTTTGGGTTTGCTGGATTTGTCTTTTCGAGCACTTTGGTGCTAAATTGTATTGTAATTGAACCAAAACTCTGAGATTGAGATACTACTAAAAAGTGTAAAACAAAATTATAATAATTAAAAAACTTTTTTAAAAACAAGCTTTTATTCTGAAATGCAGTTGTAAAAAAAATATTGTACTTATGCAAGGTTCAAATAATTTCGAAAGCTTGTAACGCAAACATAAATAAAAGAGGAATAAATTCCATGCGCGATACAAGCTTTCGAAATTATTTGAACCTTGCATACAATTTTTTTTCGCTTTATTATCATGTGTTAACGGATTAACGATTAACGTTAACTTGCGTTAAATCTTGCGCAATGTAACGTTTTAACGTTTAACGAAGTTAATTTTTTTATTAACGGTTTAACGATTAACGAAGTTAACTATTTGATTAACGGTGCCCAGCTATGTCAATATTATAGGTATGCTATAACACACTACTATAATAAATAATACTGCAGTGCTGTGTCGAGTCACACAATTTATTGGTTTAATACATTTTTTAATATATGTAGTTCAAAATTGGTCAAATTCATCATACTTAGCTTGCAATAGTGATAATGAATGTAATGTACCTACCTAACCTACGTTTTGAAAATATTTTCCGGATCTTCTCTACACGAAGAAGCCTTACTACAAGAAAAAAGCCTACTTTACAGTCTTACGATAAAATAATATTAAGATTACGTAAAAAAGTCTTCTACTTCCTTTCCAAGTTATCCTGAAGTAGAAAACTTACATATTATACCTACTTATCTACTCTTATCAAGGACTTTTGTAATCCGATCTTTTTGCCCAAAGTTGAAAATTCGATACACGCCTTCGCCCTTAAGCGGATGACGTACTAAACTAATTGATAAAAACATTTCATTGTGTAGAAATTGGACATATCAAATTTCAAAGAAGCGCTTTTGTTTGATGTTTTTTACCTTTTACTTTGTAAAAATACGAGTCGACAATTTTATTTATGAGCTCAATCCTTCATAAACGTAACATTTTGAGGACTAGTTAAAAAAATAATAAGTTGGCCAACACGTTGTCAAAAGTTAAAAGAAAACCAGTCAATCAAACTAGTTACGTAAGTTTAGTTTTAGCTTGACTATGCATTAATATTATTATATCACAAAGAAAGAATATAATCAGATAAAAACCACTCCTCTTTGTCAGACGATCGGGCTTATCCTGATAGCGAGCTATCTATCAATTTTGTTTATTATGACAAATCAGTCTAAAAGTTTTTATGATTGCATTGCACACATAAAGTTACCAGCTATCTTTTTTTTATCCTTCCTTTCCATGTTTCTGTTTTCAGAAATGACTTCACTAACAAGATATTTTCCATTATACCTACCTAATTATTTTCTATTTAATATTAAGTAGGCTGAGCATTAGAGTTAAGTCCTATATCTTATTTTGTCTAGACTGTGAGAGGTAAGCTTGCCTAACCGTAACTCCGAGACATCTAAAAGCTGCTGATTTTCTATTAATATCATACCTACTTTCATATCTTTTTATAAAATCAAGGAAGCAAATAAAACTGGGCTCGAATTTATGTTCAATTAAGAAGTCACTCAACCGGACAAAAACACACTACCGGAACACTTGAAATATCATGATAGTCGCTACTCGCTAGCAAAAAGGAATAATCCTACATTATTCATCGATCCACTTCCATACGCATGGTAGCAATATAACACCTTGTCTACCTTCAGGCTTTGACAGCAGTGACATTAGTGACAGACAGCTGAGAACAGGTATTTTGGTTAGGAAACTTCTCAGCGACTGATGGTTGACCGATCACGGCAGCAGTGGGCCTGACAGGTATCTACCCTGATTGAAGGTTAACATGATATCACATGATTTTGCGGTTAGTTAACGGTGCTCACCATAGCATAAACGGCTTTCTGGGTCTTTGTTAATGTTATTTTATAATTCAAAGAGGCTATGTGAGACCCTAGCTGGGTAGAGTCGAAAAAAGGAGCATGAAATGCATAATAGTCAACAAACTTAATTAAATTGATATTATCTACTGCTTATATCGAAAGAAAGGAATGCTTTCATGTTTAAACCTAGATTTAAACTTCATTTAATAGATTTCGAACTTTACTTTTACAATAATGCGAAACTCTACTTTTCAATTTAGGTTTTTTAATTCTGTCAATGAACACGGTTTACCACAAGCCTCATTGGTCATTTCAGTCGTTACCTAATCAATCAAATGTTTATTATCTTTTTAAGATAAGTTAATTATTTTATGAATGGCGATAATAAAACGGATTTTTTTGCTTGACGTAATTTGAAAGAGAATAAAAAATAAAAATGAAACTGAAAGCTTCAGGGTCTAAGGTGACCTACAGAACAAGCATAAATGACTAATGCCCGTTTTCACCATCAATCCCTAATTTTTAAGTGACCCCCATGTAAACAAAATTCATATTATTTGTTACCATAGGGGTCACTTAAAAATTAGGGATTGATGGTGAAAACGGGCATAAAGTACCTACCTACCTATTATTCGTACGAGAACGACTGGTAGGCACTAGAATTCTTTACTCATGTGAATGCAATGTGATGTTTCGCACCAATATTAGTCACATTACTTATAAAATTATAGCTATCGGGTTATCAGTGTTATGATAATCACATTCGAGTGGTATATCGGTATAATAACTCGAACGCGATAAGCCGTCTTTTCAATAAAACATACTAAAGTTTCTGGAAAGCGATTAGATCAATGATCACGCGCTAGTGCAATCGCTCGACTTTTGGAAAATTTTCGCGCAAATCAGGGACGCGTCGATAAAAATAATTATATAAAGAATAAGAAAACATTCTTAAAAACTATTGTAGTAAGCCTACATTAATTTACATTTATTTTTATCTAATGGCGCACGTTTTCGTGTTTTAGGATACAATATCAGACACAGCGGGGAAACAGGGATTTAGGAATTCATCATAATATACCTATTTATAAATCACCTTCTATTTATAGTTTTTCAACTGAATCCTGTAATGTCAATGTCGGGAGATTATCTCTAGAAAGATTGTTGGATTTACACCCGACAAAGATGAATCTTTATCAAATTATCGGATTCTGTCTTTTTAGATGTTTTAGAGATCACGTAGTGATGATTAAAAATGACTGTATCATTGATATCTCTACTATATGCTTAACTGACTATTGTCAAGCATAATAACCATTATTAAGGATACTTACTACACAAATAATATATACCTACCTACCTAAGTACCTAAGTATTATCTAATTAGTTCAATCAAAACAAACTAATTTAATTTTGTAATAATAAAAACAAATAATTGTTTCATTTATTTAGAACAGTGGCTTAATTGCAAGGCTTTACAATGATATTAGTCAGAATTCAGAAGTATTTATGACAAAGAAATAACCAAGCGTTAGTCACCGTTCGGCAAAAATTACATCAAAATAAACTGCAAATATCTGGGTGATGGAGTCACCGAGTTCGGTAAGCAGACAAAAACAATAATTTTTTATAATTATTCATTAACTTCTTTTTACTTATAATGTTTTTGGAGGGCGTTACCTTTTTTGTTTCCGTTTTCTCACTTCAAAATTTCAGCACATTTGGTTAGATAATCGTCTCTACATTTACTAGGTATTAAGAAAATAAATCATATTTTTGTTCTAAAGTAGAAATTGAGTTTTAGACTCGTCCCTAAATGGTCTCGTTTTCGCAGCGTCAATTTATTTAAAAGCATTTCTTTAATTATGGCTATTGTTATATTTGTTATGCTTCAATCATTTTTCGATAAAATTAAGCTTTATCTCAGTCCAGTAAAGCTTTCAACTATAGCGACCGACGCCACTGAAAATTTAGTAGGTACTTTTTCCCTCGGGTTTTTCAAAATACTCAGTGAGTAAGAAGTAGATAAGAACTTTAATTCGGTACGCAAATTACTCAATCAACTAATTTATACAAGTTATAAATAAATAAACATTCATATAAAGTGAATGCATTATTACAAACATGTAAATAGAAAACGTTTGTGTACCATAAATAGAAAATTCTAATTTTAATAAACATTTTGTGTTGTATAATAACAAACAGTACATGTATTGCATTAACAAGATACTTTCTACTGATAAATGAATTAAAATATTTAAAAATAAACTCTGAAACGCTAGAGCACCTACGCAAGGATTGCTCCAAATGAAAAACATCAATGGAATATTTATAAATCTTGCCTTTGAATTAATTTAGATTATAATACTTATTTTGATATTTATGGCTTCTGATTATCAAGAACTGTACCTACCAATGCTTTAAATACATTCGCTATTAAGGATGTAACTAAGAAAATAAGTATTGGATACCTATATGAATGAAAAATAGCAGGGAACTTTCAAATCATAGAGTCAAGCCATGAAAGAAAATAGCACGTTGGAAAATTTTTTTGACTAGATACTACACTGATCTCAGAAATTATACTCGAAATTAAACATCTGCCATAAAAATAAACAGATTTTCTTTCAAGAGAAACATTAGGTATGCGATTTAGTTATTTCACCAAACATCTATCATTATCCTAAAATAAACGAGTGCTTTAAAATTAGAGCTTCTTATTTTAGTAAACCTAGGTACTAGATAACTATTGTTTTTCATCTACTAAAGGACAGCTTCTAACAACAAATAAAGTATCAATATCGTTTGTTTATGCTAGCAGCACGTGTACCGCTTGGCTGGGTGTTTAAAAATCTTGAAATAAACGAGTGCTTCGAAATTAAGAGATTTTTTTTCAGGAGAAAATATCATGTTGTGCAGTAAAGTAGGTAGGTACTTAACCTCGATAACTATTGTTTTCTTTTCATCTACAAGGACAGCTTCTAACAACAAATAAAGTATCAATATCGTTTGTTTATGCTAGCAGCACGTGTACCGCTTGGCCGGGTGTTGGCGCCAGTGTTTTGTATTGTTTTTCTTCCCGAAACGGCATTGAGTCGCTAAGGGTAATGAGTAATGGTTTAAATAAAGTAATGCACTTTGTACCTACTCGAGTTTAATGTTGCATCTTCGGTTTGGTTTAGACGTTTTATGGCGCTGGGAAGTGATACTGTGCTTTGATGTGTAACAATTCGTTGGCGGTATTTGACTTTAGATTTATTTGAGATCCAATGCTTTAACTTCTTATTAAACACAGAAGTTTCTACGAGTAGGTATTAATTAAAAATGACCCACTTATTGCACCACACAAACTAGGAACCAAATTAATTAATCTGAATAAACTCATGTAGAGTTTTTTCTATTATGTATTGAATTTTATCTTTTAAGTACAGAAACCCTTTCCAAAGAAGTTACGAGACTCAAAAAATTTTTCAATAAAAATCGAAACTAGCTACTTCGGTTTAATACGCACCTATTTGCTAACATAAACAATGATTCAGGAAACTCATTTCAATTAACAGTCCATTTATTACCGTCCTTATGTCCTTTGCAGGATAACTGCGACCTACAAAGAAGCTTCACATTTGTGCATAATTCAACACCTCCATATTCCGATAAACCATAAACTCAATTAGGCAATCCGTAATCGCCGCGGGCGCATGCTATCTAGGCAGGAATGCACCGCGCATGCGCCGGGGCGTAATGAAAATTAGTATAGTGATGTACCTACGTGTTGTTCGACAAGATCAGAGAGTCGGTTGTTGAACAAGTTGGTGGGCGAAACGATGTCGACAACGCAAGATATTTAGGTTATTGGGTTTTTAAACACCGTGTAAATATCATACTAGAGCCGCTTATCTGTAAATTCATCATCATAACCATCAGGTGACTCCACTGCAGGACCACGACAAGCCTCTCAATTTTACCAGAGGACTTAGCCTTAAACTCCTGCCTAAGATAAATTATTAACTAATTGGTTAAATAACAATATTTAGAGACTAATCAAAGACTCTACGAAAGTTTGATTTAAGTTTTCAACTTTCATAATATTTGACATCCAAAATGTTTATCTCCGCTTTCATATACTTAAGTAAGGAAAGTTAGAATATAGTTTATCAGTAAGTAATATAAGTACCAAAGATTAACTAATTAGCAACTAGCAATACTGATTTTCTTTGTATGATCCTTGATCTTACTGCAGCAAACAAACGTTTAGTCTGATGAGATGCCTGCTTTATTTTAATCTTGATTGTTTTCAATCGATAACATTTACGACACCCTCACTAGAGTCCAGTACCCGTCACGCCAGGGCTACACCGTTACGTTGTAACAAACCTCTGTCAAACAATAACAGTGGAAAACTGAGCTCTAATACACCGCAATAAGACTCTCTGGTGCGCACGCGCATCGCTTGCATCGACGCACCGCGTTTACGTTGCATGCAGTGTTCATGCCGTGATTTATTGACTGATCGGAATATTCTCAACGGTAGGTTTACTGGGAACTTGTATTGGAGCAATGATCTCTGGCTGTAAAAAATAGTTCTTAATGCAAAGTAAAAATGGTCCTTCGAAAAATATTATACAACAAAAGCTAAGACGGTGACTGGTGAGTCTTGTAGTAAAATTGTAGCCTAATATTTTATTAACTTTATGCAGGTTTAATTATTGTCTAATATTATGGAGAGTTTTAACCTACTCTAAAGTAACTAATAAAACCTACTCCCTCTATTTCTTCTGTCTTTCACAAGCAAGCGGTTTCGTAAACAGTGTTCAATTAAATACCAACGTGATTAAGTTAATTGATTTAACTTTACAAAATCAAAAGTAAATAGGTTGGTATTTGGCTCACATTGTTCTCGTAGCGGTCGATCATTAAAAGAAAAATACATGTATAACATTACATGTATTGTTTAAAACGAATGTAAGACATACATTGCATTACGAGTAGGTACGAGTATTAATTTATCTGGTCAAACGTGTTGTTCTGTACAGACTTTATAAAGCAGAGTAGCAACCAGTCTGCCGATAATATTGCTAAACGCTCACCTATTACAGTTCACCATTACAGTTATGATGATGATTATAGATGCCTTCAAAGCAGACAGGTGGGTCCTGTAATGTAATTCCAGTCCTCATCTTTAATTCAGCTGCAGATTAAACTAGGCAGCTGTTAAATCATGCGAGTGATATACGTAACTGCTCGGTACCGGTGGATTGTATAAACATTCATAAATGCCAAATTAACGGGCATTTTTTTTAAAGTCACGCCGTACAGCCGGCAAAAAACGGTCTGCCTTAAGGCTGAGGTGCTTTTGGACGTCATAAATTAAAATATAATTTTGGTGAAATGACAACAAATGCACGGCAGTTACTTATCAGATTAGTTTATTGTGTAAGTTAATCATAGAGTCGGTAAGTGTAATTTACGTATCTGTGTTATTAAGATCCTGTAAGTTCTGTAACAATAAAGACAGAGCCGTATGCGAATGCTAGTTTATAACAGGTGTTGCGTGATCTTCTTCGGGATAAACTGGAAATGTCATCTCGCTTTATGTAGGTATTATTGAAAATAGTTGACACCATTGACGATCTAAAGCCCATCCGCATAAGGTCCAGAAAAGACTGGAGTGTTTTTACGCAGTGCAATTTGTGTTTTTATAAGAAAAGTATCTCGCGACCAGTCGTGGTGAGCATTATTTTGCAAGGCAGCTGCTCATTCCGAAGGTCGGGGTTTCTTTGCATTTTTATTGAAGCCATTAAGAAGCTGGATGCAGCGGCAGATGGCGATCGCTATTTAACACGGGCTTATTACCGTTTAAATGTAATAAGTAGCTGAATGTCTTTGATCATAATAACATCTGTTGGGTTCTCAACGCAAGTAAAACAGATATTCCTTGTCATATTCGCCGGGTATGTTGTAATTTTTTTATCAAAATCGCGCTTTCGCCCTTGCGGTATAATGAAGCACGTGGGACTTTTACGAGATAAAATAAACGTAAAAACGTTATATTCCAAGATTCAAGCTTGAATCAGCCGTATCCAAATCGATATCTATAAAAGTTATATAAATAAAATAAGGGTTGGGCAAAGTTTGCGGTTATAAGTAAGTTAATTCTTGAAGTTTTTTTCTGAAATCGTAGAATAAGTTGCTATTCATTGTCTTTGAAACGGATCCTAAAAAAAATAAACAGGTAGTTAAATCTGGCATAGTTAAAAAGAAGTTAGTTGACGATTCGCGATGGCATAATGTTTTAGTGGAACTCGAGTATTTTTAAGCGTTGGGATCGCTGTAACGCGTTAAAAGACAAGATATGTTTAGAACAACCAGTAACTACCACTAACCACTGCCACTGAGTACTATAACGACTGACATGGGAGATAAAGAACCCAAATGGTCACTGATTTCAGAACAAACGATTAATTATCTAGTAGATAGAGGTAGTATCAAAGAAACTGTAGATTCAAAGTGTAAAAGCAGATTGTCTGAACTCCCAAATGATAAAGATAATCAACAAGATGTTGATTTTGATCGACAAATGAAAATAATAATAAAAGGTAAGGTACCCGAGACAAGTACTTTTCTTATAAATGACATACCATTTATGGTAATGGAATGAAAGTGTTTGATATTCATTCAGACGGCCTGGCTACGTGGAAATCCGCTTGCTGTTTTGCTCAATGTTTACTAATAAGCGTCGGTCAACGGCCACGGATCGAACTGTCTGGGTCTAGACTGATCTTCAGGCTAAACTGGCTTAGTACTAAGTCTAAGCCTATAAGACTAATCAGGACTTAAGACCTAGTTTGAAATGTAGATTTATGTAAAATGTGTTTGCTGATGAAAACGTTCAAACAGGATAATCTTTTTGAATAAGCTGGATGCTCAGATCATCCCTTCAATGATCTGAGGCTGGATGATTTCTTGATTACCTACAAAATATCAGTTGCATCCTTTGTTCGTCTTGTTCTTCTCTTTCATAAATTAATGCAGTTTGTATGGATGGGCTGAGTAATACGCTAGTCTAGTACCTAGATTTTGTAACTGTCCATTATCTTTCATGATCATTAAGAAGATATTCACAACATATTTTATCGCATTATTTTGTACACTTTCCCGACGATGCAAAAGGCTGTGAACCCGGGACCTCGCGTTAAGCAATTTAGCTCATTAATGGGCCACTCTTAATTGTAGCAATCGCTGCCCTCGCTTTAAATACCGTTAAGGTTTGTGCGTACTGCTTTGTTTATCAGATGTTTCAACTCTACATTTTTATTTTCTTTGCCTAGGTAAGGTACTGTGAGCTTTTTTTATTTTGTAAATAAGGTTCATGCAACTCGCGTGGGAGGAAACTGCTTTCGTGTTTTCTGTTGGCAGCAATGGACTGGATTGCCAGTGGAGTTTTATATTCATTCAATTCCTTCTAATATTATTTGCTGATTACACCCAGGCGTATTATGCCATTTACGGTTTTGGTTTTAAATTAAATTTTAAACCTTTTAAATAACTTGAATAAGGTTAAGTTATGAAGCGGGGTCTATGTAAGTTTTTCATATTTAGATCGCCAGTTAGTAAGTTTTACAGAAACACTACCAAATTGTGAAGTGAGGACTTTCATAAATATCAAATCATATCAAGTGGGTGGTTTACTGGTTATCAGATCGGACCAAATATATTATTATGTTTATTGGGTCATCAGGACATGTTCAGCGATTAACTGATAAGGTAAATTGCATACATTTAGAGTTAAAGATATATCAATGCAGATTGCAGTCTTGTAAAAATCTGATATCAGATGGAAAATTCAACAAATAACATTCTTGTGAAACATAACGTAAAATTAAGTCTGTCTGATTATCTTACTAGGTGACTCAGTTATAAGATAGGAAATACCAAAGTTTAATTTAGGTACATAGAACTTAGGGAAAATATATAGCATGGAATGTAATTCACTTGAAGTTTCCGAGAGATTTTCTCCGCGCTTACATTAACTAAATGATTTTCAATAGGAACGTTCGTTAACTGGGCTAGTAGACAGTTTCTGGCTCAATATTCCCGGCTATAAGCCATCTTGTTTGTGTTTTGGATCGAGCTCGGTTCTGGACAAACCGGTCCCGACACGTGCCTCCAGCGATCGCATCTATGTTGTTGCTTGGACGTAGGTATAGCTGTGCCGTGTACTACGGGACGTCTTCGATCTATCGTTACACATTGAATCCAAAGCTATCTTTAATTTTATTACACTTAGCGCCAAGTAATTCGTAGCACCTAAAGTACCTACTTAGCCAATGTTCGAAACACGTCAACTTTTTGGCCACTGGGTGACGTTGACACGAACTATTTGACGCTGTACAACGCGTTTAGTTCAGTCTCAACAAAGAAACCCTTCACAGAACATTAAAGAAGTTTCTATGTTCTGTGAGACCCACCAATTTAAACTACGACAGAACCTTGAAAATTTCCGTTAAAAATTATTGCTATTGTAGATAATTAGATCCATGATTATGTTACTCAACATTATTATAGCAATTGAAATGATTAAAAACCAATATTTTCTCACGACCTTCCACCGAAACGACTGCACGAAAATAATTCAACTGCTCGTTGCATAATAAAAAATCATGCGGGCATGTCTGTCTGTCTATCGTAAACCGTTATCTGACGTAGGTATTCATAATAAAACGTGTTCGTAGTGTGCTCGATTATTTATTTTGAAACTGCGTGCGCACAGAGCGTCTTTTGTCCTTGCCTAGAACTTCATATCGAGTGTTTAATTGAACAATTCCAACTCAAGTAGCCAAAGTTTTAAAGATTATTACTTATTTTTGCAACAACATTAGAGATAGCCAAAAGATTCTAAATAGAATAACTGGAAACATAGTTTACTGCATCACTTGTTACAGTAATTAGAAATGAAACGTAACTGAAGACAGCTCGTTCGCATATTTCTAAACCAACCTACTCATCAAACCGTTTGAAAGTGAGATTTTAATCACTTATCAGACTACTCATTATATCTGTTCGCTATTATTTATACAAAATCAAACCGATCAGCGATGCGTCTCAGGCTTTCTCCTTTGAAAAGAAATGCTTTGTAATTGCACCGACGACGTGTGAAAGTGCGCAATTTAGTTACTATTCCTCGCCGAATCAAGAATACTGGGTAGTCTTGGTAATTACTCTAAACCTCCTGTGGAGAAGACCATAGATGATAGACAGAGAAGATTTCTTCAGATTTGCCTTTATTACAGTTTCCGAGTGTTCTTGTATTTCGAACAGTTATAAGTTGATTGGTACAACGGCAGCCATTATAAACTTGATTAAACTTATTGTTCGTTTAGAAATTACTTGTATCGAATTCCCGTTAATTGACTGTTAACTTACTTAAAGCTTCCTACTTGTAAAGATAATGCATTATTTATAAATCTTTAACATTTATTGTAGAGCGTTGTTTCAGTCGAGTAGGTATAGTTTCTCTTTTACCTACATTTAAGGCTATCATGTTGCTAGAGTTACCTATGTTGCTCAAGTATCCTATGTTCAAGAATCAATTCAAACCTATTTTTCCAATATTTATAGGTCATACTTGAATAATGAGCCTGGATCAGTCACCTTTCTTTAAGGGACATTTCTTGCTCTACCACAGTGTTGAAAATACACTAATGATACATAGATTTCAATAGGCTACTTTCGACCGTTCCAACATCGGAAGAAGCTCATAAAGGCAGACAATCCTGATGGTAATGGTCCATCGTCCTCCTTTTCGTCGGCGAACAATTAATAAGTAGGCTGTAGACACGAAAAACGTAATTGACGGCATTATGCCAGCCCATTAGAAAATAAACAGAGTGAAGCGGCGCGTTATATTGCATCTATTTCGTCTACTTTACTTACGTCATTGCATTCCTACCTTTTGTCGTTGTTTTTAAAGAGTTTCAAAGTTTTTTCAGCTTCTTACAAGATGTGTCGGTCTATCTTCCATGGTGCGAGGTAATTGAATTCAAATTGTTTATTTAAAATGCGGCATACTTTAGTTAACTCTCTTTTAACAACAAACTAAGGCGTCAACTTTTTGGTAAGAGTAAAGATGATCGTAACTCTACATTTTGTTTCGAACACGAAACCTTTTACCCACGACTATGGCCCCTCCTCACAAGCGTACCTAATTAACATTCCAAATCTAATACAGTACTTTAAATTCGGTCCTGTTCTTATTTTCTATCGAATATCACGCTTGAATCAAATGCACCGGCCATAAATGGCGCTGACGGCTCCATAAAAAACGCTAAGGTTTGTCCCGCACCGGGCGCCTTTTCTAAGGTAATCGCTGGGAAGTTATTTTTTTTAGTTTTCGAAGAAGGCACAAAGAGTTGAGCCAGCTGCCAAGGTGCATCTGGCTGGCAAGAATGGAACTCCGGGATAACCGTAGGTGTATTTACTTTTTATGGCACATGGCTGAAAAAGCTTTGGTAGGTATGCAAGGATAAATAAACAGATGAGAATTTAATAAGTCAAAAGCCAGGTTGTTATATCTTGCAGGAAAGAGGAAAAGATTAAACCGATGTCTCCATGTCAAATTACATATTTAGTTGAATAATCTCTCTTGATTCTTCATGAACAAGTGTGTGTTTGGTGCATTTAGGTAGGCTCTTTGCAGAGTCTACCATACTGGTACTGGTAGTAACTGCCTAACTCAAAACACAGTGTAACAAATGAATGCAATTTAGTTACAAAAATGCGGACATACTGCTTAGAAAATTACAGTTAAATAATATTACCTTGGCCTGGAACTCTAGAATTGTAATTATGCAGCAATAAACTTATATTTGTTTGTTTTAGCACGAGATATGTTGCAAATTAATTACTCAGTAAACACGTGCCTTGTCGGGATTATTGATAGTAATTAAGTAAACTGTTAAACAAGCACGAGATTCTGAGTAAAATTGATATTCATTAACAACATGAGATCATTAGATGTGGTCGCAAATATAAGATTTTCTACACCTACTTTCTTACTTTATTGTATAAGAAATATGTAAGAAAGAGAAGAAGAACTTGTATTGATATTAAAACATGTAACGTAAGATTCAAGAATTACGTTACATGCCTAGAATATCTTATCTGCGTCAATGGCAAATGAAATGACTAAAAAAATCTAGGTAAGGCATTTGGTTTCAGTTTCCAGTGGCATGAAATTTGAGTCTTTCAAGCGAAACTGGTTTAAACGATTAGCAGAAACTTTAAAACATAACGACGATAATAGCGAAGCAGGAGTATCGAATTATTCTAATTAGCAAAAAGTATATGTCCGTTGTTAGTCTTTGTTTAGCAAAGGATTTAAATAGGTTTTTTATATGTTGGGAAACATTACTAACAATACAAATAAAATATCGATAGATCAAACTCACTGCGCCTACGTCACTGTATTGTGTCCAACAACGGACTAGCCTGATTGAATTGGATAGGACAAGCCTATAGCTTAGCAATCACAATAATTCCAATGATACTGGCAAGTAGGGTTACCATCCACCCTAATTTTTTCGGATATGTCGCTGAATCAGCCTACTTATTCATTTCGTCGATGATTTGAGATAGAAACTATTTAGGTAAGTTCTGGGATATTTTTTTAATTACCGAATGTTTCTAAATGTCTAGCTTTTGTCAAGACTCAAAATATCCAGATGGCAACCCTACTTGTATCAATGCGTAAACTGGATCATTGGGGCGACTCCGCTCTCAAAACTGCTTAATTTGCGACAGATTGCGACACTATACATTCCCGTCTTAAAGTTTATCGGTCGAATATAGGACAATGTTGCAACGGGCCAATAAAAAGGAAACGGTATTTTTATCGTACAATTTATTTACAATGAACGCTGTAACATTATTCCGCGCGTAAAAACAGGGTTTAAAACAATGTAAACAGAGAATTTTTAGTATCGGTTGAGAATCGTGGTTTGGGAAATGGAATTACGTCAGCTGACCCAACAAAACAATGTTTTTGTGCTACATCTGCTGCAAACAGATTTACAGGCATAACTACATACAAAAAGACTTTCTTACCGGAATAAAATAGGGTAGGTCTCAATTACTTCTTCCATTTTATTCACCAGGCGAACAAGGGTAAAAAAGAAACAACTCTAATGGCTATTGTAGATAGGTATATCTAAGCATAAAAGCTACGGAATGTTTTATGCCAGACTTCAGTAAATTAGCCGTCGCAATTCTGAAAACGTTCATCTGTAAGTATACTTACATGCACTGCAATGACTATTATTCAGGTAATAAGCAAGTACAATTACGCTTCGCCTTTAGCACAAAAGTGCATTATTGGTACTTACGAAGGAAGCATTAAAAGGCAAAATTGTTTGCATGCAAATATACGGGACGTAGCGAAAGTACATTGTCTGAGGCTTTCGCGTCACATGCGGGTAGACGTTCAATAGTTTCTAGGAAATCATCAACATAAGTTATTGCCGTGTATTGACAGGTATTACGAAGGCCCATTTTATGTGCCCATTGTTGGGTTTACGTGAGATTGCATTACAAGTTACTTCTGGGTTTCTAATAACACTTTTTCACTCATTTTATGCTTCTTAATTTCCTCTTACGATAATGGCAGATGAGAAGAAACCAACGTCTTGAGAAATGTAGAGTCGTTGCTTCTTGTATGTATGGTGGTAGTTACGTTGTTGATCCGCGTACCACCTGAATCCTGATCGAAAAGGATAGACGTAATCTGTTTCTTTATACACATAAAACATTTTCCAATCCAAATAGATGTTGCTAGATCTTGATGTTTTTCGTAGAGTGAAAAATATCACAGTGAATATTCCTTAGCAGTGATTTTTGAGCCGCGCTTAATGGGATGGGACTAGTGTGAGTCGGACAATGAGTCCTCAGCTAAGGACGGCGACCTCTGTGATTCACACAGGATTGCATAAAGGATAGCAGGTATAAAAGGGATCTAAAGTGACCATACATCTTATTTTGAACGGGGCACGTTCCCAATTTCAGCTACTCTGTCCTGTATGTTGCTGTTGTAGTCTGTTCTTATTAATGCTGGTGCTTGCAATGTTCGCAATAATTTAATTTTGATTTCCAGTTTTAAGGAGAAATCAAGGTGGACCGACGACATCGTAAAGATAGCAGGGAAGCGCTGGACGCAGGCCGCTACCAATCGATCAACATGGAAAGCATTGGGGAGGCCTATGTTCAGCAGTGGACGTCCTGTGGCTGAAATGATGATTGAAAAATCACGACAGATTAGGGACTTTGCTTATTGAAGTTAGCAATGTAACTTAGTTAGGCGCTTCTTAATATTCCGAAGAGCTTAATGTTGTAGGAGTCATTATTTATCTACCTTAGCTCCTTCTTATTTATTATCATGTATCAACTCATGTCATCTTAATGCTTTACATGTCGTTTAACTGTTGACCGGATGTGTTACGGTTAATTTATGTTGTAATAATTAGCCATTAATATAAAAAATGACTTAACATGGAAAACATTAATGTTCTTCTCAACAAAGGATGGTTTTTTCCTTCTTAAAACATAAATAATGCTGGATGATCTCTTCCTGAATCGAACATTATTATAACCCTTAAAGACTCTACATAAAGAATCTATAATTATTCACTTTTAAATAACAAAGCCCCAAAAAAGCGTTCTTGGTGTATAGTAATAAGTACCTTTATTGTGCAGCCTAGCAGAAATCTTAAGCAACGCTCAGCAAAAGCAGTACATTAAGGGATAATACTTGTTCAAGGTTGAAGCAAGACGCCATGCACTTTCGCTGTTTTTGCGGCTTCTCAAATGAGAATACCGTTAAAGGGATTGTATTTTGTGGGTTTCTCGCTCTATCTGCGTCAAACTAAAGGCTTTGTCTCTGGCAAGTGGCGCCTGATAAGTAGATCCTTGTTTTCTTCAACATATCTCACTATTATAATTGTCTGCCCAGACATAGACCCAGATTGCGGCGTCAGTAGAACAATATAAGTCTTACCTCGACCATAATCTTCAGAAGGCGTACGTGACCGTAGCTCTACCAACATAAAAAATGGTTTTAAAATATTTTTCCATCTCGTTATCTTAAATATCATACTCGTTAAGTCACTTAACCGAGACGCAGACATAAGCTGTGATATACGGAACAACTTTCTGGGATTTCTGGGAAATTTGTAAAATGTAAACGCATGTGGTACCTATGTGAAATTAAGTAGGTAGGTACTTGATTATTTTAAAGATTTTTGTTCTTGTCTCTTCTCTAAATATTTTCTTCTTAGCCGTGTGTGAGGCTGCTGAGTCCAAGAGTAGGTAGTCTTGTAGGTACAATCCCAATCTCCTACTCAATTGAAATTCAATAACTGTATCTGACCCACATGATGTGTTTAGAAATAAATGTAATAGGTACCTACATACCTACTTCTTCTTCACCACAATTTCTCACAAGATTCGATCGGTACCTAAAGCAACCAATAATTTTTAGAACTGACGTAAACTTAGAGGATACGGTAATCGCATAATATCAACGTTTGTATTCTGGACATTAAAGAGAGTGTACCTAACATTAATTAGTCCTAGCGTAGATATCACATATTAAAAAGGGTCTGTGACCTTTGATAGCACCTACGTGAAGTCATGTTGAGAATCCCCGTTTTTTATATGAATTCGTCCGTAGCTTAGACGTGAGGTGAATTCTGCTTTTATTGATGAGACTGACAGCACACATTAATTAGCTACAGAAATTATTGAACGTGTAGTATTTTTTTCTTAGTGGCGAGTACTTATTGCTCGCTTGTGTCAAGTAAGTAAGTAATTTTACTTTTACCTATTTTATGCCCTTACTAAAGAAGTCCCTAAGTTATAAAGTGGTTACAAAGCAGTAATATAAAACCCTTGACCATTTTTCGCATAATAAAACAGTCGCAAATAAGTTATGTAAATAAAAATAGCGATTGACGTCAAAAGCTAAAATTGCTTCCCAAAATTGTCCATTGTATGGGAACTACAATTGTATTTTTATAGCCTTATCAATTTATCATGCCGTCTTCGTAATCACATGATATCACGATGCTCAATGACGAGATACAAAAACAAACGTCACACTCATGTAATTTCGTGACTTAAATTAAGTAGAGGTGATTTATGGAGTAAAGTCTAGTAAAGTAAAATACTAAAATATCATTGCGGTTCACAAACATAGCTAAACTTACTTAAACCAAGAGAGCAGTATGAAATTATTATGTCAATACTTTACAATGAGCTATAACTTTTATTTTTGTACCTAGCCTAGGTACCTATTATGAAAATTTTCCTTGTATTTGTATTTTTATAAATTAGTGACGAATGACGAATTGACACACGTAAAGTAAGTAGGTAAGAGGTGCTTGTTATATTTTATGTTCTTCTGATATTGTAGAATGGATAACATATTTCAAGGGTACGTGCATTCCTTCTAACAACAGTTGATGTTTGTCTGGAGCACCCTTGCTTTATAAAACCATTGAATTGATACTATTCAAATTGCATAATAAAAATATAATCCAGTCGGCGTTATAAACAGAAATGAGAAAGCGTAACAGGAATTTTAAGTAAGAAACGACCACCAAGCTTTTGTTACGTATGTTTAAAACAAGTTTATTTTGTTGATAAGGCCGAAGAAATGTCTGGGACGTGTCGTTGACTCCTGCTGTGGAGCATTTAACCTTATTATAAATAAGTATAATATAATTGCAACCGCCAATGTAATAAGAACCCTTTTCTATTAATAATTTTTCGAAATAATTTTTTACTAAGCTCGAAAGCCAGCTAATTTCGCTTAGTTTTTCAAGAAAGTTAAATGTTCTGATTCCATGATTATTTCTTAGAAAGTGGTCGTCCTTCTGTAAGTTGAGCTCTATGTTATCTTCATTGACATTATTATCTACCGACCTATTATTACTAGAACATCCTAATGTGGCGCCGCTAATAACAAAATGGTCATTTTCCGTTGTGAATTGCCTTATCACGCAGTAATGATGATTTATATCACAATCACGCTAATTATCTACTAAATCAGGGTCGTTCGTGATAAATTACACATTTGGAAATAAACTCAGTACCTACATGCAGCTCTATCTTTTGTTATTCTGCTAACTTATGAAACAAAACATGATTGTTATTGCAAGTGTGAATCAGAGTCTAAATTAAGTTCTTACCGTTGAATGTGTCGTAAGCAGTAGGTTGATACTCTTCCCGGAACGTATCCTGCGCGTACGCGGCTATTAAAGAGCTTTTCCCTACTGCCCCATCCCCCACCAACACACACTTTATCTTCTCCTTCTTCCCACCTTTCACCTTCCTCCTATCCTTAATTTGGAACATCCGATTCAAAGTCCTCCTGGTTTTCTTATCGCGTACAGTCCACTCGTTAACTTTATCACAGCAATTTAAGTCTTCCGACACATCATCGCGAATCACAGTTCGTCCGTTTTCTTCAGCCACTTCGGAATAATCGTAATCGTCCTCGTCCCTCCGTTGGATGGGAAACTGGCTAGGGCTATGCACGCCAAACACAAAGGGCCCGTCTCGCTCTGGGAGACGGTTAGCAATCCCGTTGGCAGGCGCCGGAGGTTTTGCATAATGCACTGTAGGAGCGCGGTACTGATTGGACAGGTATTCTGCCGAAGCGTGAGGGTCGAACCTAAAAACTAGTTCAGCTTCTCTCCGGTCCAAGCTCAGCTCCGGCGGCGCTACTTTGTCTTGAAAGTAGCCGACTTTCTCACGTGCCCGCGTCTCCTGCAGTCGTCTTTCGAGTTCGACGTTCGATGGTTTCCAGTAATCCGGTCGGTATTCGTATGGGTAATCTGTGGGTAAGTTCCTGGGAGCAGGCAAAGGCCGTTGCGAGCTCGTTTCGCGGGGAGGTGCGCGCGGTGGGATCACTAAAGGCTTTTGCGGTTCCGCCAACAGCGGTCGTCGCGCCGACAGGTTCGTGTTCCTGTTGAACATGATCCCTTCTAGACTGGGAGACATTTGCACTGTCACGAGTGTGGACCAACAAGAGGTTTATCGAGGCGTGCGTACGCGCACATTACTCGGCGCCGCGATGTTATCGCTTGCGGGAAAGTCTCGTGCGATTAAAGTGACTCGCGGCCGGCGGCAACGTATCGTTCTGACGGAGAACACAGCGCGACTGCCTGCCCGCTGACTGACGGGCCGGTAGCAGCGCTCCCCGCGCCGGTGAAATGACCTGTTGCTTCTGTTACCTGTTCAGGTAAAAACGACCGTTTTGCGAGCCAACGCAGCTGCTGCCCGCGAACAAAGCACGTCATATGGCGACACTAGACGACTTACTTTAACCTCGCAAGGTACTCATTCAACGAAACGATGAATGAAAATGTACGTGGTTTGTATTATAAAATGTTCGTTACCTACCATGACGTGTGAATGGAGTTACAAATTTGGTTAGAATCGTCCAACTGAATACTTACAAACCTTATTAATTCAACAGGAAGACATTTAGTTCAATGTTACCTATGCCACAGGATTCCATAATTGGATTAAGTTATTATTATAGATAAATAGTACCTACTGATTAATAATACAGTAATCATTCTTATTATTTACTAGTCCGTTCCGTATCCAATACAACAAAAAACAAAAGTAGTAACATCATGGCCCCTTAAAACTTCTTACTTACCTACATTTAAAAACAAGTAACAACCAAGATCCGCATCCTAAATAGCACAAAGCATAACTTCTCTACTATAATTGATTCCTAATTAGAAAAACGTAGAGGTACCTACTTTGTATTTGGACTTGTTTTTCTCTTACTTAATAGCTTACCTTTAATTTAATACTTAACAACTTCAGACACTTCAAAAACAATATTTTTGATTTTTCTCTTGTCAGGTTAATTACTATAACTTAGCTATGGTTATTATTCACAAAAAACACCCGCCCTTTATTTTTATGCAACATTACATTATTTATTGGCCAAAATAATGACCATCACATACCTAATTTGAGAAATCAAAGAAGAGATTAAAGAAAATTCGCGCCACTAACTTGCGATAACTGACAAGATGACTGACACTGACATTTATTTTTTTCATGGCCAACACTGCCTCTAGTGTTGTAATTACGGCTTGGATTCTTGGATTTTACAAAGATTTTACGTTTTATACAAAAAAAATCCTCTGTGATAATGTTTTCTGAGCAATAAACGTTAGATCGTTTTATTAAATATAATCTCAGTTTATGTGAATAGATGGAAAACAACAAAGAATTGATTGTAAAAAGTATCTACTAAAAGGATTTTAATGAAACTTCAAATCAAATCAATTTTACCATTGAACTAAGAACAATACTATAAATCCAAGCAAGTAAAGCTGCGGACAAAAGCTAGTCCGTCGTTGGTTGTTGTTACGCGTAGCCATTGCATTATTACGCCGCACTATGTTTTACGTTATCTGTGATGTAAAACGGGCACGTGTTGTGTGTATCTGTCAAAACTGACAGTTTTACAAAAACAAATGTGCGAAAATCGTGCCTTGAGCATTGATTTTATTACATTTATTTAATTTGTTATTTACAATAATAAGAAAATCAACTAACTTCTATAAAATAAGACTTCACAATGGCCAAATTTAAACTAAGTAAGTTGTTTATTAAATATTATTTGGTTAGTTTTACTCGAAACAATTTTGCGTTTATATTCCTCAAAAAACATTTTAGAGTAAATTAAATTATAATTTGGTACATAAACCCCTCTTAATCTAATAATATTTAGCCACTGTCTAATTATTGTATTTTATGTGGGCTCTGCAATTATTCTAAAGAATCATGATAGGTTATGAATGCAACATGCTTTTTTAAGAATATTTATTTTAGTAAGGTAATATGTAGATGAAAAATCTCATATTTACTATAGGAGTTACGTTACTGCATTTTATATCATTCAAAATAAATACTTAACCTGTAAAATATTTAATTAACCTAAGAATGCATAAATTGTTTTGAAAAATCCATGCATGGATTCTTCACATAAATGCTGCATCTTCCAACATGGAAAATGGTTTGATTATTATTCACAAGTTTATTCACTAATTTATTTTTTCATTGCAGAAAAGCCATCAAAGAGGCAGCCAGCTCGTCTTCGCTACAAAATTGAAAAGAAAGTTAGAGATCACAACCGCAAACTCAAGAAAGAAGCAAAAAAGAATCCTAAATCAAAGAAACCCAAGACGGTTGTGGTGCCCAATGTCTGCCCCTTTAAGGAAGAGATTTTAAAAGAAGTGGAAGCAGTCAAGAAACACAAAGAGGAAGAAAGACAGAAGAGAAAGGAATTGGCAAAGTTGGAAAAACAAAAGAAGATTGAAGAAAAGAAGAACAGTAAAATCAGTATGGATACCTTGGTAATTACATTTTTATAACAGGCGTAAACTTTTTTATTAAAAATCATATCATTTTGTGTAGTGTTTATATCTGTGTCTGTAGAACAGAATAGCATTCTCTTTTAGGCTAATTGATACTGAGAACTTGTTTTATATTATCCACATGTAATAATTTTGGAAAAATTCGCACCATTGAAGCCATTAGACAGAATAATAATAATAATTTTGGAATGAGGGGTAGATGAAATAAAGGCCACAGCTGGAGGTGGATGGGCAACAGCTGCAGGAGATAGAGGAGAGTGGAAACAGTTGGAGGAGGCCTTTGCCAAAAAAGGCACACAGACAAGTGTCAATTAGAATAATATTAAACTCAATCAATTTTAACCCTTAAGTAACATCGTTATTTTTGGTTACACATTGAACACCCTGGGGTAAAAAAATAACCCCAAGCGGAAATTGAAAAATTTTAAGTAAATATTTAAAATCAATTCAATTTGTAATTTATATGTATTAGCGGGCTCACTAAATTATACGATTGCTTTAAAAAATCGTCTATCGAGCATAAATAAACATCTAAAATAAATCATAACAAAAAACAAAGAATTTTTCATTTGCAACTAATAGTCTCCACAATGGTCTTCTAGAAAAATCTTGGAAAGTTATTATGGGGACCAAAAACTAACACTAATCGGACATTGAATAGATGCTTTATACACATTTTAAACTCAAAGTTAAATAAAATGAAAATTTCTGGACTTATAACAAAGCAAAATAAAAAAACTTGTTTTTTATAAAATTATCAGAAATCATTTTTTATTTTATTTTATTCCAAATTATTGTTTTCAAAACACATCAAACACACTGAATTATTACGTAATAATGACTTTTGAGCTCTATTTCTGTGTCGAATTTATGAACGCTCTGTTCTGAGGGGATGTCTTCAAACTTCGAAAAGTATCATGTAAATCAGGCTCTATTTATCTCTCTGCATTCTCGAGACAACTGACTACTTGATATTCATATAAATATTGACTCATTTTGTTTAAATATTATAAAAACCTATTAATAACATGTTAGGTGATGATAAATTAAAGCTTGCGTAACTAACANGCCAAAGCCTTTGCTTACAAGTAGTCACTGTTATCACAAAAAGATGCTATTTTTAACTATTTGCCTAATCAATAACTTGTATATTACCACAATTACAAAATAAAACCATAGTAGGTACTTTCTTTCGCCAAGTCGGGGAGCGCAATCAGTCATGAACTGTACAGGTTGTAACCTGCTCACCAACTGCGCTTCGGACAAAATTTGCACGGGAGGTGAAAGAACGCATCCCGCACAATCGTACGATACTCAGCCCATCCACTTCCGATGTAAAACTAATGAGATAATCTCGATTTTGTAACCCGCACAATTGTATTGGAGCGGTCCGAAAGGGTTATTAAAAACCATGTTTCATTTTGTGTAGTGTTTATATCTGTGTCTATAGAACAGAATAGCATTCTCTTTTAGGCTAATTGATACTGAGAACTTGTTTTATATTATCCACATGTAATAATTTTGGAAAAATTCGCACCATTGAAGCCATTAGACAGAATAATAATAATAATTTTGGAATGATGGGTAGATGAAATAAAGGCCACAGCTGGAGGTGGATGGGAACAGTTGCAGGAGATAGAGGAGAGTGTAAACAGTTGGAGGAGGCCTTTGCCAAAAAAGGCACACAGACAAGTGTCAATTAGAATAATATTAAACTCAATCAATTTTAAACTCTGTATGTCTGAATATAGGCTTATATTATTATTACTAGCTTTCCGCCCGCGGCTTCGCCCGCATGGAATTTTGTCTGTCACAGAAAAACTTTATCGCGCGCGTCCCTGTTTCAAAAACCGGGATAAAAACTATCCTATGTTCTTTCCCGGGACTCAAACTATCTCTATGCCAAATTTCATCAAAATCGGTTGCGAGGTTTAAGCGGGAAAGCGTAACAGACAGACAGACAGAGTTACTTTCGCATTTATAATATTAGTTGGGAAGTTGGGATTAAATAATTTTGGATCTAACATGATTGTAATAATTTCATTACTTTAGCAGTAATCTATCATTAAATATTTGATAATTAAAATCTAATCTAAAGCAATAAAATAGTATTTAATGTTTTAGGATACAGTAACAATAAATGTTTTAAGTCTTAATATAGTGTATTTCCAAATGATTGCAGGTTGCAAATGCAGAAGCCAGGGGGAAAGTACATGATGTATTCAAGAGTGGTGAAATGCAAAGTGATGATGTTGAGTTCGGAAAGGACAAAAGCCAAGAAAACTCCCTCAAAGCCTATTACAGAGAGTTCAAAAAGGTCATCTCTGAAGCTGATGTCATATTAGAAATTGTTGATGCAAGAGACCCATTAGGTAATACATCTCGAGTCTTTCTATATCATTTCAAACAGTTTAAACCCATTATCCATAATGGCTTAGCATAAGTAGTAAATAAAGCAAATGGTTTATCTTTCTGTTTTTTCACCAACTACATCAGTGTATTTATTTGACCATGATACTTTGTTGTATGTATTCAAGTTATTTATTTAAAAAATCCATTTCCAGGTACCCGCTGCATCCAAGTAGAGGAGGCAGTTAGAGAGTCCGGCAAACGGCTCGTTCTAGTCCTTAACAAGGCCGATCTAGTCCCACGTGATAATCTTACCGCTTGGCTGAAGTATTTACGAAGGACAGCACCCGCCGTACCGTTCAAAGCTTCCACACAGGATCAACAGCATAATTTGGGAAGGAAAAAGATGAAACATGTTGTTAAGGAGAAGGAAATGAAAGGTTAGTATTTTGTAATAATCAACTACTGCAGAGCTTCTAGAACCTATTGTTGCCACTCTCATTTTGTCAATGTCAATTTGTCATTTTTGGACGACACCCCTCTGCTCAAAAACTAATGTGATAGATGAAACAGAAAATCTTGCAGCTGATCAATTGACTGGCTTTATCAGCCTTTGCTACTCTTCCTTTGGATGAGAATGAGGAGTGTCCTGCTGAAGAGGACTTTGGACACATATTAAATCAACAGGGATCATAATATCTGCTTATACATAGATTGTGGTTCATTGTATACAGTGTGAGTCACGTTAAAGTGTACATATAAAAATAGATGAAACTAGACCTATTTTTATCGACAAAAAAGAGGTCAAAAATTTTTTGAGTTTTTTTTTTAATTTTTTATAGATTATTTTTTTTCCAATTACTTATTGTAAAGAAAACGTAATAACTTTTAAACTAAGCGGTATATCCTGATAAAATAAAAACAGTAATAATGCTAAATAACAGGCAATACTAAAAAAGTACATAAAATACACAAAAAATGCCAACAAATAATAAAAAATGATACTTTTTGAAAAAAATCTGCTTTTAAATTCGTGTTTTTTTTGTTATTTGATAAATTTCTCCAAAAAATGCCCGTATTACAGGTGGTTTTTATTACTTTGTATTATTCTCTATCGTATTATCTTTGTAAAACCAAAAATCGCATGTCTCTATCCCTATCACAACATTTGCTATGACCGTTTGAACAAAGGCCTGCCACAACATTATTCTCCGCTACTGGTAGAGACAATTTTAATTTTAACTAAAATGCTTATTTTACTTCGAAATCTTTTGTTTTTATTTGAAATCTAACTTGTCTTTATCAAAATTACAAATCTAGAGCCATTTTCAGTTTTGTTGTTAACGAAGCGTTGAATGGCGCGCCCGGAGAGGCTTAGTTTAAACTATCATTGCAAACGTTGGGATAGGGATAGAGACATGCGATTGTAGGTTTTACGAAGGTAATACGATAGAAAATAATACAAAGTAATAAAAACCACCGGTTATGGGGGCATTTTTTGGAGAAATTTATCAAATAACCAAAAAAACACTAATTTTAAAGCAGATTTTTTTCAAAAAGTATCATTTTTTATTATTTGTTGGCCTTTTTTGTGTATTATATGTATTTTTTTAGTATCGCCTGTTATTTAGCAATATTACTGTTTTTATTTTATCAGGATATACCGCTTAGTTTAAAGTTATTACGTTTTCTTTACAATAAGTCATTGGAAGAAAAAAAATTCTATAATTTTTTTTAAAAAAATCTCAAAAATTTTTTGACCTCTTTTTTGTCGATAAAAATAGCGTCTAGTTTCATCTATTTTCATATGTACACTTTAACGTGACTCACACTGTATAATAGGCACAAAAAGAATTGAGTCTGATGATGAAACAATTTTCTTTTTTTTTACTGTATTTTTTTGACGTTCATAAGTGCCACTAGTGATCAAAATTGAATAAAACATTTTATTGGTATTATTATTTAAAACATAATGACTGTATTTGCTAGAGTAAAATATTACATAATAATATTAAAGTTAAACCTAATTAACACTTATACACATCCCACATTATAGCTTTCCCTACCACCACTTCGGGACACCATAATGGGCTGGTGCTGAGAAGTGGTGGAAGAAACTCTGTCACAATGAGGGCTATCGTTTTAGCGCTCACCAGTTAGCGCCACTGTAGAGTAAAGTCCTGTCACTTGCTAGTAGCGAGACAGTGGCACCAACTGGTGAGCGCTAAAGTGGTAGGAGGACTATCGCATTTGCACTCATCAAGATGGCGCCACTGTAGAGTAAGGTCCTGTCACTCGCCAGGGGTGCCAACTTTTAAGTATAAAAACGATAGCCCTCATTGTCTAAGAGACACAGTGCTGAAAATATTTTTGATTTTGAATGTTTATTTTACTCCAAAATTACGTTCCTAGGCTCAGCATGCGTAGGCGCCGAGTTACTAATGAGCATCCTGGGCAACTACTGCCGCAACAAGGGTCTGAAGACATCGCTCACAGCTGGCGTGGTAGGGCTGCCCAATGTGGGCAAGAGCTCCATCATCAACAGCCTTAACAGGTCCAAGGCATGCAACGTGGGAAGCACTCCGGGTGTCACCAAGTATGTAAATAAATCTATTCTATTCTCGTTGTCTCATCATCATCATCATCTCAGCCATAGGACGTCCACTGCTGAACATACATAGGCCTCCCCCAATGCTTTCCATGTTACCCGGTTGGTAGCGGCCTGCGTCCAGCGCTTTCCTGCTACCTTTATG
Source organism: Ostrinia furnacalis (assembly GCF_004193835.3). NCBI lineage: Eukaryota > Metazoa > Arthropoda > Insecta > Lepidoptera > Crambidae > Ostrinia > Ostrinia furnacalis. The sequence goes on along the minus strand of NW_021132275.1, from coordinate 177,326 downwards.
ATGTCGTCGGTTCACCTTGTGGGTGGACGTCCCACGCTGCGTTTTCCGGTACGCGGCCTCCACTCCAGAACCTTGCTGCCCCATCGGCCGTCAGTTCTGCGTACTATGTGCCCTGCCCATTGCCACTTCAGCTTGCTAATCCGTCGGGCTATTCTCATTGTCTCCTACCTCGTATAGGTAGCAAGAAGGTGCTGGATGCAGGCCGGTAGCAATAGATAATTATGGAAGTCATTGGGGGAGGCCTATGTTCAGCAGTGGATGTCTTATGGCTGAAATGATGATGAAGATGGTCATGTCTCCTACCAGTTTGGCAACTGCTTCTTAGCACCAGGTGATATGTTGTCCAAGAGTGGTGGTAGAGTAATTGATGGACACTGGACAGAAATTAGTTGCTTTGTCATTCAGTAGTGGATAGATGTTGAATAAAAAAGCATGTCGTCTCCACTTTTTTTTAAGTAACATGCAATCTATGCTATATCTGTAATACAAAGTCCAGGATTCAGGAGTCAGGATTCCTTTTCTTTCTTATGTGAGGTGTGAGAATCACATTGACACAATGTGTGTCTACAAAATTTGACTTCTAATTGAAAATTGAAATCTGACTTAAAAATATCTTTCAGACAAATGCAAACCGTCCAACTAGACTCCAAGATCAAGATCCTGGACAGCCCGGGTATCGTGTTCCACTCGGGTGCCGAGTCAGACGCGACGGTCGCGTTAAAAAACGCTATCCGGGTCGGCAGTCTCAAAGACCCGGTTACTCCGGCTACGGCGATCCTGCAGAGAGCCAATAAGCAGACGCTGGTCGATCTGTATTCTGTGCCAGTCTTTAGTACACCGCAGGTGAGAATTCCTTTTTTTACAGATATAACATAGCACATTAATCTATAATATATAAAGCTCGATTACCACTCACTGACTGACTCACTGACTGATCAGGGGTATTTTTGGGGTATTTAGAGGGGAGAGGGGTAAAATTGTTAGTGTTTGTTTTTTACTAGATTTTTTGACACCCAGGTTTTTTAGATTTTTTGAACCAAAAAACAAAATGGCGGCATTTTTTGAAACATCAACTTTTTTGTTTTTGGTCCTGAATTTTTTCTTTTTTGGTGGTTTGTTGGGGTTGTCAAGGTGTGTTTAAAAATGTGAGAAAAAAACGGAAAAACAAAATGGCCGCGCCGCCATCTTGGATTGAAAATGCGATTTCGAGGTGTTTTTAGGGAGGTGTTACTCCGAGATGCGCCATTTTTTTTGAAAAATTCTTTTAAATATTTAGGCGCTGTATAGTCTGCTTTAGAGCCTCATTCACAGATTATCAAAAAACAAGATGGCGGCTGAGCCGTCGGCCATTTTGTTGCGATCAAAAAATTCCCAAATTTTGGTAGCAATTTTCCGGCAGATGGCGACACCGGAGTAGGGTACAATGTTCCGGGCGATTATTGGTCTGTTATTCGAGTGTTGCCATGAATCGGAAAAAACTACCATTTTGGAAGAAAATTTTCCACCACGGCCCCGGATAGTAGAAAATGGAAATTTCCAAAAATTCCATAAGCTTGGAATGCAGTCTGGTGACATTTGGGGACCCAAATGACATTTCACCATTTTTATGAAAAAAGTCTGGCAACACTGAAAGTTATGGGGAAAAATTTTTTTTGCGACATGGGTGTCTTTAAAGTTAGTGACAGACAGAAGGAGTCGTTGCAGAAAAAAAATAAAAATGACGTTTGGTTGTATATACGACCCAGATTATGGGAAAAATCCGAAATGTCAAAAAATCAAGATGGCGGCGGCGTGGGCGGCCATTTTGTGAAAAGTTGAAAATTTCGAAATTTTGGAATTCATTTTTCGAGTAGTTGGCAACACTTTGGAAAGTCGAGTTGTATGAGGCGGTTGTGTGTNAATCTTACTGCTTGGCTGAAGTATTTACGAAGGACAGCACCCGCTGTACCGTTCAAAGCTTCCACACAGGATCAACAGCATAATTTGGGAAGGAAAAAGATGAAGCATGTTGTTAAGGAGAAGGAAATGAAAGGTTAGTATTTTGTAATAATCAACTACTGCAAAGCTTCTAGAACCTATTGTTGCCACTCCCATTTTGTCAATGTCAATTTGTCATTTTTTTTGCGACACCCCTCTGTTCAAAAATAATATGATAGATGAAACAGAAAATCTTGCAGCTGATCAATTGACTGGCTTTATCAGCCTTTGCTACTCCTCTACCTTTGGATGAAAATGAGGAGTGTCCTGCTGAAGAGTTCTTTAGACACACTTATTAAATCAACAGGGATCATATCTGCTAAAACATAGATTGTGGTTCATTGTAGATATAAGCACAAAAATAATTGAGGAGAGTTTATGATGATGAAACAATTTTCTTTTTTTTTTACTGTATTTTTTGTTGTTCATAAGTGCCACTAGTGGTCAAAATTGAATAAAATATTTTATTAGTATTATTATTTGAAACGTTATGACTGTATTTGCTAGAATAAAATATTACATAATAATATTAAAGTTAACTACTTAATTAACCTAACCTAAACCTAATTAACTCTTATACACATCCCACATTATAGCTTGCCCTACCACCACTTCGGGACACCATAATGGGCTGGTGTTGAGAAGTGGTGGAAGAAACTCTTGTCACGATTGTCTAAAAGAGACACAGTGCTGAAAATATTTTAGATTTTGAATGCTTATTTTAAATTACGTTCCTAGGGTCAGCATGCGTAGGCGCCGAGTTACTAATGAGCATCCTGGGCAACTACTGCCGCAACAAGGGTCTGAAGACATCGCTCACAGCTGGCGTGGTAGGGCTGCCCAATGTGGGCAAGAGCTCCATCATCAACAGCCTCAACAGGTCCAAGGCATGCAACGTGGGAAGCACTCCGGGTGTCACCAAGTATGTAAATAAATCTATTCTATTCTCGTTGTCTCATCATCATCATCATCTCAGCCATAGGACGTCCACTGCTGAACATACATAGGCCTCCCCCAATGCTTTTCATGTTACCCGGTTGGTAGCAGCCTGCGTCCAGCACTTTCCTGCTACCTTTATGATGTCGTCGGTCAACCTTGTGGGTGGACGTCCCACGCTGCGTTTTCCGGTACGCGGCCTCCACTCCAGAACCTTGCTGCCCCATCGGCCGTCAGTTCTGCGTACTATGTGCCCTGCCCATTGCCACTTCAGCTTGCTAACCCGTCGGGCTATTCTCATTGTCTCCTACCTCGTATAGGTAGCAAGAAGGTGCTGGATGCAGGCCGGTAGCAATAGATAATTATGGAAGACATTGGGGGAGGCCTATGTTCATCAGTGGATGTCTTATGGCTGAAATGATGATGAAGATGGTGATGTCTCCTACCAGTTTGGCAACTGCTTCTTAGCACCAGGTGATATGTTGTCCAAGAGTGGTGGAAGAGTAATTGATGGACACTGGACAGAAATTAGTTGCTTTGTCATTCAGTAGTGGATAGATGTTGAATAAAAAAGCATGTCGTTTCCACTTTTTTTTAAGTAACATGCAATCTATGCTATATCTGTAAGTCAGTCCAGGAGTCAGGATTCCTTTTCTTTCTTATGTGAGGTGTGAGAATCACATTGACACAATGTGTGTCTACAAAATTTGACTTCTAATTGAAAATTGAAATCTGACTTAAAAATATCTTTCAGACAAATGCAAACCGTCCAACTAGACTCCAAGATCAAGATCCTGGACAGCCCGGGTATCGTGTTCCACTCGGGTGCCGAGTCGGACGCGACTGTCGCGCTCAAAAACGCTATCCGGGTCGGCAGTCTCAAAGACCCGGTTACACCCGCTACAGCCATTCTGCAGAGAGCCAACAAGCAGACGCTGGTCGATCTGTATTCTGTGCCAGTCTTTAGTACGCCGCAGGTGAGAATTCTTTTGTATACAGATATTATAACATAGCACATTAAGTGTAAAACGCTATCCGGGTCGGCTGTCTCAAAGACCCGGTTACACCCGCTACAGCCATCCTGCAGAGAGCCAATAAGCAGACGCTGGTCGATCTGTATTCTGTGCCAGTCTTTAGTACGCCGCAGGTGATAATTCTTTTTTATACAAATAATATAACATAGCACATTAAGTGTCTGATAAAGTTAGATGGTCGCGTTTAAGAACGCTATCCGGGTCGGCAGTCTTAAGGACCCGGTTACAGTGATCCTGCAGAGAGCTAAGAAACAGACGCTGGTCGATCTGTATTCTGTGCCAGTCTTTAGTACGCCACAGGTGAGAATTCTTTTTTATACAGAGAATATAACATAGCACATTAAGTGTCTGATAAAGATAGACGGTCGCGTTCAAAAACGCTATCCGGGTCGGCAGTCTCAAGGACCCGGTTACACCCGCTACAGCCATCCTGCAGAGAGCCAATAAGCAGACGCTGGTCGATCTGTATTCTGTGCCAGTCTTTAGTACGCTGCAGGTGAGAACTTTTATAAAGTAGTACGGTGGCTCTTTAGAAAGCTATCCGGGTCGGCAGTCTCAAAGACCCGGTTACACTCGCTACAGCCATCCTGCAGAGAGCTATTAAGCAGACGTTGGTTGATCTGTAATTCTGTACTCTGTGCCGGTGTTTAGTACGCCACAGGTGAGAACTTTTATAAAGTAGTATCCGGGTCGGCAGTCTCAAAGACCCGGTTACGGCGATCCTGCAGAAAGCTAACAAGCAGACGTTGGTTGATCTATACTCTGTGCCGGTGTTTAGTACGCCGCAGGTGATAACTTATGTACTCTTAACGATATGATGGCATGAGTGAAACATATGAAAACTTATGGAATAGAAAAAAAAACATGTCTATAGTTCATATTTATTCATTTATTTAAAATTTTATGACACAATATCGCAGAGCAGTGCAAATGGTGAACTTAATGCCCTGTGGCGTTCTCTTCCAGTCAACCTTACAATAAAATAATGCAATTTCTACTTATTTGTAGGAATTCTTCGCGAGTTTGGCGCAACGCATGGGCAGATTCAAGAAAGGCGGAGTGCCAGATCAAGAAGCGGCTGCTAGGATTCTGCTCAATGACTGGAATACTGGCAAGGTATGTACAAAAATTGGAATTTAATCTTTTTTTAATTTGCAAGGTTGTTCTTCGATTTACAAGAGCTTAATCCTGAAATGTTAGATCACATTTTACCATTTTGATGTACTAGTTAACTAGATTTTGAGCCATGTAGAAAATCAATCTAAATTAATCTGACCTGTGACGAAAGTGTAATAAAAATCTTGAATTGAGCCTACTTGTACCTACATAAAGAAAATCGTTAGCGTGAAATAGATTTCAACGGTTTTAGGGTTTTCACACTACAAACACCTACTGTAGGTATTTACAAAACTAACAATTTCTATTAGCACGGAAAATCCCTCCGCCAACCCATGATCTTACCTGCCTCACGGCGTACGAACCGAATATCAGGCATAGGTACTGCTCGAGAATCTTTTCCCTTTGCGCCATACTTCACTCCCTACAAATTTATCTATACTGTCCCTTCGTGTTGAACATGAATATAAAGAAATTCATATCTAAAGAAAGAAAGAAATAGAATTTATTGAACACAGTAAGCACAAATTATAAACAATAACAACTCAAAATGAATATATAAAATAGTGGGCCACTGTGTCAATAGGCTCCCGCTCAGCATTTATCCTGACATGCTCGTAAGGGCATGTCAAGAAACTGGTCTTCCGTGAGAGCCCTTGTTGTGGCTTCGCGCATCCCTTCAGAGAGACATCAGACAGACTATCTAACATAACAAGTTCAGTTTTAAAAATATCCTCTTATCCAGGTCCGCTACTTCACGGAGCCGCCATTGACGCCCGATTCAGAAGTGCACGTGGACGCGAAGATTGTGTCTGCGGCTGCCCAGGAGTTCGACATCAACGCCTTCGAGGCCATGGAGACGGATGCCATGAACGAACTCAGCGCCAATGTTGCTGAAATTGAGCCTATCAAGGTAAGGTTAGGGACTGGAATTCGCTGCGTGCTGCTGTCTTTCCCGAAGACGAAGGATTATAGGCGAGAGTGAATAGGCACTTACAGGGCAGATATGTACCATCCTAGACTGCATCCCACTATACAGTGTGTCCGGGCATGTAGTGATCAAACTTTAAAGGCGTAATCTATGGACAATTTTATCGATGAAAATACTTCAAATTTGGGGCCTGACCCATTTCTCGAAAAATTACATCGATTTAAGTTTTTAATTTTTAGTTTTCACCTCTTCTTTAAAAAACAAGTGAAAGCGTGGGTAGCTTAACATTAATAGGCAAATATTTTATATCATGCGATAGCCAATAAAATTATCTATTAGTAGAAGAAGAAAACAGACACAAGTTTCATACATTTTATGGGAGTAAGAATGGATTTAATTAGAAAAATACATTACTTTTTTCACTTCTTTTTCAGTTATTTTCCAACACAAGAAAAACCAGGTCGTTAAGGTATGTTTTATTTCCATTGTATTTTTAGTATTTGAGCTATTCTACAAAACGAATGTAAATTTATTAGTCTACGTCTATTAGTTTCGACGTAATTGTTGAACAAAGATACCCCTTCCCAGCGGTTTCCATAGTAATCGGAATAGGTTGTGTGATTCTTTCAGGCAGTGTATTTTCGCATGTCGCGTGCGCTATGGAAACCGCTGGGAAGGGGTATCTTTGTTCAACAATTACGTCGAAACTAATAAACGTAGACTAATAAATTTACATTCGTTTTGTAGAATAGCTCAAATACTAAAATAAAACATACCTTAACTACCTGGTTTTTCTTGTGTTGGAAAATAACTGAAAAAGAAGTGAAAAAAGTAATGTATTTTTGTCATTAAATCCATTCTTACTCCCATAAAATGTATGAAACTTGTGTCTGTTTTCTTCTTCTAATAATAGATAATTTTATTGGCTATCGCATGATATAAAATATTTGCCTATTAATGTTAAGATACCTACGCTTTCACTTGTTTTTTAAAGAAGAGGTGTAAACTAAAAATTAAAAACTTAAATCGATGTAATTTTTCGAGAAATGGGTCAGGCCCCAAATTTGAAGTATTTTCATCGATAAAATTGTCCATAGATTACGCCCTTAAAGTTTGATCACTACAAGCCCGGACACACTGTATAACATCAGGTGCGACTGTGGTCAAATAACTGCTTTGTTATGCATAAAAAAAAATACAAAAAAAAGTTGTGTTATATTAGTTGGTTTTATTCAAATGTCGTCCACTGCTGGAAAAAGGTCTATCAAAGATTTCATTCACTGATTCCTGCATCAGATCTTGGTCCACCGAGTGAGCGGACATTACATTTACCAGTCCGTAGTCGCCACTCGAGAACTTTCAGTCATTTTACTATATAGTTATATGCCCTGTATACATTGGATTCAACGTCCATTTTGAGTTATGGTTTATTAGACATGAACTCGCGTCTAAAGAACGCAGTGATAAAGTAAAATAAAAGCTATATTTATTTGCGCGCAAGTATCTTCGTACTGCGCCTGCACGGGATTCTCATTGCCATGTCACCGATAATTCGCACGAGCTAGACATTATCGAATTCACTTGAGTGTGCTCAAATATTTTTTCACTCGTTTCAGAAATACCAAATTTGCATTTTATCGCCAACTAACAAGCATTAATTTCCCACAGATAACCAGCACCGGGCCTGTGACAATTAACGACGGCATGCAGGTCGACGAAGACGAATCCAGCATACTCCCTAAGTCCTTGAACATACGGTCGAAATTAGACAAAAGCAACAAGCAGAATGAACGCACGAAATCCGACCCAGAAATGGCAATAGAAGGCAACACTAAACAGAATAAATTAAGGAAAATGCAGTTCAAGAAAGATAAGAAGAAAAGAGCAAGAAATGAGAAGGTAGCAGGAAATTTAGCTGATGTTTTAGAAAACGTAACACTGACATCCATTAAGAAAAAAGATGACTATAATTTTAAAGAGGACTTTTCGTTATAGAAGATATATCACATTGTATTGTTGAATTTAAGGAGCAAAGAGTGTTAATATATCTTTCCGTTTTATAGTTATATACCTCTCACACTGATTCTGTAATTACATCCAAGAGGAATAAGATAGTTCTCTATCATTCATACCGTCACACTTCCACAGTGATCATATTTATAAAATCATAAATAAATTAATAATACAAAGTGAAGTTTTGTGTTTAATTAATTAGTTTCCTAGTTTTCTGGGTTTCTATTAAATTTTTTCCCGTTTCCATCTATCGAAAATGAGATTATACCTATAGGTTGCAAGGAAAAAGGTCTTTTCAAAACAAATACATAAAATATTAAAAGAAACATTTAACCTTAGACCGAAGAAACTTATAATAACACGTTCACAGTTCAACCTATGGGTAGGTATTGGTCACTTGGCAATAATAACATCGTGAATGAGATGCATTATCTCTCCTCCACAAAATGATTTAGCGCAGGCAGATAAGAAATATACTTACATACTTACCTACTAGCCTAGGCGCAAATCAATTATTCCCTTCAGTCAGAACACGATAAGGAAAAAAATGCGTAGAGCATCTGGCATTATCCCCATCCCCATCGATGCCTCAGATCCCAAATTCGTACCTATTCCCAAAAATTTCATCTGCCACGATAAGGTATAGTCGCGCTCGCGCACCACAATAACAAAATAGAGATTATGCTCAACGCTTCCCGAGGCTGCAAGTTTGAATTCCACAAGGCCTAAAGAGATAGTTATAAGAATAAATCATCAATAAAATCTAAGTTGTGAGAGAGTCCCTTCTTAGTGTATTTTTGAAAAGGCTAAATAATGGCTAGATAAGATTAAGCAATATTAGGTATTAACCTGATTAGCTTACAGACAAAATTCTGCCGTAATTAAAAAATTAATTAAGTTTTTTATTAGCGAGTAATCAGTAACATTATATCGCCAGGCGTTTTTACTTTCAGGACCACGTCATTGTTTGGACAGTTTTGCGTTAATTAGGTACCTACTTATTTAGTAATTAGTAATAACATTTACGCGGTGGTTGTAAAAATGCACGTTATCTTTTACGCCACTCACTACCACGTTACTCCATCCACGTAACTTCACGTAACATAGCTGTCCCTATCTCCTTTTCACCACAAGCTATTGCTATTTTTATCTCTTTTTACTAGCATGCACTCTGCAACATTTTAATGGCGCGCAATTTTGAATGATGTTCATATCGATATTTACAAAGTAGAACACATACCTGCTAAAATGTTAGTAAATATTGATTTTAAATGTGTAAAAATTATGCTAATGTTGTTTTCTTTATTATTTTTAAAGATTTTCAAGTTATAATCATCTAAATATCATATTTATTTGAAGAAAACCTGTCAATGAAAAATATTTCCGCGAAAATTTTGTATTTTACCGCCAAATGATGCAGTCACTCGGGCTAGTGTGTTCAATTCTTATTTGTTGATGGCCTGCCAATCACAGCTTTCCATCTGTCTGTCGTAATTCTACGTCAAACGTCGAAACTTTCAATTTTTTATCTCTGTCACACATATGTATTCTTATGGTGAGGCGTTTATAGTTTTGTCTTTTTTGCACGATTACGAAAAGTACCGATGTTTTGTTGTCATCCTTTTTACTTTTATGTATAGTGGTACTATATGAGCAGGATAGAAGTATACACGAAATTAACAAACCGGTCGGAATAATAGACGGGAATTCGCCGATTTTTGTAGTTATTCGTGGCCAGTGCTTCGCAAGTGAAGGAGTGTCGTTGTGAATCAAAATGAAATCCCTAGTTTTAGCTTTTGTCAGTTTACTGGCAATTTATTCTGTAAATTGTGAAGTGTTTTTCGAAGAGAAATTCCCCGATGGTAAGTATTATGTATTTAATTCAGAAAATCCAATTGATAAACGATTACGTGTACTCAAGCCGGCTTTGGGTGCCGCGTGTGCTATCGATTCCGTAACTACACCGGTTTATTTTGGGGCGATTCTTGCTAAATACTATTTGTTTTACTTTCAGACTCATGGGAATCCAAATGGGTATACAGTGAGCACCCTGGGAAGGAGTTCGGCAAGTTCAAATTGACTGCTGGAAGCTTCTACAACGACCCCGAAGAAGATAAAGGTATGTATGCGTGACTGGGTGTTCCGAGCCTGCACTGAAACCATAAAAGTATTTGAATTCATCAGTTAATTTCATCTACATCGATCATCCATAATTATACATTAGTCAGTTTATAATCAGGAAGAAGTAGGTATGATTTTTCTATCATGATTAGGCATTTTAAAGTAACTTACAAGTTATTTAAAGCTCTTTTTCCGCAGTAAGTCTATTTTCGGTTCTACTGCGTTATAAAGCATATAAATAGCTTTGAATTTCACAGTCTTACTCACAAAGAAAATATTTCCATTGTCTCACAGGTCTAAAGACATCAGAAGATGCCAGGTTCTACGCTCTGTCTACTAAGTTCAAGCCGTTCAGCAACGCAGGCAAGCCTCTAGTGATCCAGTTCTCCGTGAAACATGAGCAGGAGATCGACTGCGGTGGTGGCTACATCAAGGTGTTCGACTGCAAGTTGGACCAGAAGGACATGCACGGAGAGTCCCCCTACGAGATTATGTTCGGCCCTGACATCTGCGGTCCTGGTACCAAGAAGGTATGTCTTTTTTAATATTGATAATTTTCTTATCATTATGATATAGCCGATGCAGTAACCTGGTAGGCGGATCGTTGGGAGTTCAAGTCATATCTGAAGTTGTTGATTTTAGGCAAAAATAATACTTTTAATAAAATTAGTATCTCATGGTTCCATCCATTACTTATATTTAGAGTTGTATCTAGTATTCTGTATACCTGCCTTGTTATCTTGTAAGAGTTGACAATAAGTCATTCAAAACTAAAATCCACAAAGTTTAATGGCAACAACATTCTTTGTCAATTGTTTAAAATTAAGAGATAGACAATGCACCAACACTTATTGTATTTGCTCAATGAGTCACAATCAGAAAGATTTGAACAATAAAGAGTACATGAAACTTTAATTTCTTTTAACTGGGCACAATAGTTTTTGTTTTACCAAAAATTTTGCAATATTACCTAAGTTACCACGTCAATGAGTTTCGCTCATTTTAATTTATGCATGCCAATTTCCAATACTTAAGATACACTAGATTCATTATCTGTCTATCTTCTTCAACTTCTAAAAGTACCGCTATATGTAAACCTCGAACTTTGAGCTGCAATTAATTAAAAAATGTATTTTACTTCAGATTGTAGGTTTATTTCAATTACCTACCTAGCTACTTAAAATACTAATAAAAAACATGTTGTTGCTATGGATGTGTAAATTTCAACTACATATTTCAATATTTTATTGTTTTGCTCATTGAACCGACAAATGTACATGTATGTTTTAAAAATTCATTGCATGCCATGTTAACGTCTAACCTTGGTTGATGATCATTATCAGGTACCTGTAACGGAAACATTTTAGTGTTTTATGTTATCAATCCTTGTAAAATTTTACAATGGTGATATATTTATAATTTCAATTACCTATACCTAGATGTTTTGCTAGGAAGGAATTTTTAACTGTCGTTATGCACTTAAACCCCCGATTTAAATACTTAGATTGTTGTCTGGAAAAAAAGTTGGTACATCACTAAAGTATGTGAATTATTAACATTCCAATTACTTATTGCCACATCATCTAGCAACTATAAGTCTATGTAATTAGTATGCTTCAACATAACATCTGCTGTAAAAAAGGTAATTTAAATAATACATGAATATTAATAATCCCAAGGTCACCTATTAGCTTCTTAAGTATTTAAAGTCACATTGATACATCATTTGTTCAACTGTTAAATTTAATTATTTTCAATTTTTTATGGTTTGACCTTAAAAAAGTTCTAGATAAACGTCATATTTGCACATCTACTGCAATAACTAGACATTTAATAAATAATTAAATCAGATAATAAATATTTATCAAATGTTTGTCAAATATGTATATTTTTATCAGTATTTCCAATAGGAAAATTTAAGAGTAATTCATTATTTTAGGCTGACGAGATGTATAGTTAATTAAGGCTATTTTATCATTAATGCCTATCCAATTAAAGAGAAACCAACCATTAACGAGTAGATTAGAAGCCCTGCTATTAGCAGGAAGGAACTCGATGCGTTTAGCATCTATTGTACAACAAACATTATCCTATAATTCATTTTTGAAATGTTTCTAGTTGTATTGATTACTGTACACTAATAGATCTTTTGAGTAACACTAAAGTAATGTTAGATTTACTTGGAGGCTTAAAGTTCAAACTTACACTATTTTTAGTCTAAAATACTTTCAATTTCAATGTTCAAACATACCTACATGCTTAAATCTTCTGATGTCAATTCATACTAGTCGTTGTTTCAAAGTACGGGTTATAATAATTAATTCATCATTCAAATTAGAAACTAACTTACAGCTAAAAAAACGTCACGACAACTTTCCATTTTTTGCAGTCTGACCACTTTCGGCTTGTATGACTCAATCATTTCAGTCAGATTACAAATCTATATTGTACATAGGATAAGTTCACATTGAACATGCCCCTCACATTTTCCCCGCGTAAAAATCATACAAGGGAATTCTATACCACTTCTCTAAGCAACCTTTATAGTAGGCTTACATTGGAGGCAAAACTGTAGGTCCTGGTTACACAGGAGTTGCAGTGGTAAAGGCACGTGGCATTTCGTCCGTATTCACAAACGATGCTTGCTTAAGTAAAGCCGCAAATCGAACGTACAGCGTTGAATAGAGCTCTGATTCGTTCGTGTGTCACCCTGTGCGTCCACGCGCACTTTGAGACTTCATACACCTACATAGTAATGTTTGTTAATACGGGCGTTAGTCCCGCTTCTACCACTTCCGAACCCTGCAGGCTGGACAATTACCAAAATTAACAAACCACTCGTCCTCAGGTCCACGTGATCTTCAGCTACAAAGGCAAGAACCACCTCATCAAGAAAGACATCCGCTGCAAGGACGACATCTACACCCACTTGTACACGCTGATCGTGAAGCCCGACAACACCTATGAAGTCCTCATCGACAACGAGAAGGTCGAGTCTGGTGACTTGGAAGCCGACTGGGACTTCCTCCCGCCTAAGAAGATCAAGGTTGGTATCTAATTTCTTTTTTTGCAGGATATTTGGATAGATAGCTTCCCCAACCCAGTCATTGTGGGGAGTGAAGATCTCTCCCAATAAATTACAGAAGTCTGTCTCCTACAGTGGAGATATAAACAATCTGATAATGATGATATGGATATTAACAATATCTTTGCTCATTTCATATGCATAAATCTCAAATTTCACTTTCTATTGTCTAGTTTTATAGGCGACATTGGTTTCAATTCAAAGTTGCAATAGATTGCTACAACACATCATGTTTTTCGTGTCTAGATGGCATAAATGTAACTGAATTGTTCATACTGATTGCTACGACGTATACGTATTTTTATATCTTTAAATCGAGTGAAAAAACTTTTATACGTAATACTGCTATATTTACAGCCTCTAACATGGGTTTAGTTAGCATCATACTTTTTAAACCATTATTATAAAATGTATCCTGCAATGACCACACAAAAAGCTGTACTTACACAGATAAGGGTAATCGAACCACACCATCACCTAACCCCAAACCTATCCCCAGGACCCCGAAGCCAAGAAGCCCGAAGACTGGGACGACCGCGCCACCATCCCCGATCCCGACGACACCAAGCCCGAAGACTGGGACAAGCCAGAANAGCCAGAGCACATCCCCGACCCCGATGCTGCCAAGCCTGACGACTGGGACGATGAGATGGACGGCGAATGGGAACCTCCCATGATCGACAACCCAGAGTACAAGGGCGTGTGGGCTCCTAAACAGGTAAGGAGATTTATTTAACGCTATCGCGTAACGGTAGCGATTTTTATTTTCTTAGCAACCCTGATAGGTGTTATATTTTTCTAGTCTATGTCGCAGCAAGGAAATACTGCACCCAATAGTTAAAAAAGAGTGCGCATTAACATTTTTTTCGGTTATTTGAAACTTTTTTATCTCTATTTTGACTCTCGTTTTACTACCGATTTTGAGAAAATTCTAAGGATACCACAAAGTAAAAGTGCTTATTTCTCACGTCTTACTGAAAATGTTACTTTATCGGAACAGTAGTTAGTTAGGCTTAGGACGATATATTAAATACTCATGCCCTAAAAAGCTGTTTATTGAACTTCCCGAGATTTCGCGCCTACGTCACAGACGTGTCAAATTAACGCCGGCGCGCTAATACGGCGCACGCGCATGGTTTGTTCACCTCGCTAACGGTTGTTGACGTTACTATAAAGGCGACATTACACAAGTTCCGGTCAACGGCCTAGGTACTCGTTACTCACACGTTTCAATAAAAAAAGTCCATGCTTTCATTTTTTCAAATAAAAATATTTGCAAGTCATGAAATATCTTTGTCTTCGGTTTCACGCGGAGTTATTTTTAATCAAACAAAGAAGTTACATTTCAGTCTTCCTCATTATTTCCGGAGCATTTATTATGTTACTAGTTTTTGCGCGCGGCTTCGTTTGCGTCTCACTTTCAAAATGTGGGATAATAACTAACTATCCTATGTGTATTTCTCATTGATCCTTTCTCACTCAATCAATTTATTGATGAAAATCGCATGAAAATTTACATTATGTAGCATTTTACCAGAATACAAATGCCCGTATTTAGACTTACAGCATTTTACCAGAACACAAAAGCCCGTATTTCGCCTTACAGCATTTTACCCAAACCGTTCATCTTTCCAGATCGACAACCCTGCGTACAAAGGCCCCTGGATCCACCCAGAGATCGACAACCCTGAATACACGCCTGACGCGAACTTGTACAAGCGGGATGAGCTTTGCGCGGTCGGTCTTGACCTGTGGCAGGTCAAGTCTGGCACCATCTTCGACAACTTCCTGTTCACAGACGACCCGGAAGCCGCTAAGGAGAGGGGAGAACAGCTCAAGAAAACTTTGGTAAGTAATCAATAAAATGGACTTATTATTTTTTTTAAATTATGAGGTCTTTTTTCAACACTGCTGGCCAGTTTCAAAACTTTTGAGGGAAAAAAAGCTAAGGTATTTGCTATTGATTATTTTTTAAAAACTGTCAGATTAGTTTTCCACACTGGCCAGTTTCAAAACTTTGAGGGAAAAAAAATGCTAATGTATTTGCTAAAATGGTGATAATTTGACTTGAGTTACACACCTATCCGATGTTAAAATGATCTTTATGAAAAAAAAAAAACAAGTTTCCGCTGTTCATTTCAGGTCATTGTACAGATAATGGCATATCAGGCTAAACGATTTTTATTTAGACTGATTTGGATAGAAACTCAATGTAATGAAATGAACAAATAATAATATCATTGTAGTTTTTGTCTGCATAAAATCACTTTCCAATATCAAGAATGGTGATAATAATGTGATCAATAAAACAAGGACTAAATCAATGGCTTTTACCTAAATAATACATTTAAAGAATTCTTTCACAGAATCTGTATTATTGGATATCTGATGTCCTCATTCCTAACATAATGACAGAAGAAATTTTTCAGTATTTTCGTTAAAAATATCTCGAACTTCTAGCGCTTAACTCAGGCAGTGCCTGAGGTATAGAAGCGGCACGGGAGGGTCGATTTTGACATATGACGTGACAGAGCATTCAAATCTGAAGTCTCGTTGACATTTGACGTAACAAAAAACTAGCAGCGATTCAAAAGGTCGATATAGATGACCCACGCTGAACTGTCCCACCAAACTCAATGACAGGGGGTCGCTACCATCGTTCAACTATATGGTTTCCAAACATGGCAAAAATCGGAACCAGCGATCCGGTATTGACGGTGGCGCCCCACTGTCAGTGTCATGCATAGGACAGTTCAGTGGGTCTAGAGTCTAGACAAAGCGCAAATTATAATCGCAAAACAGTCGAAAAGTGGTCGAAAAGCCCCTTTTTTGTATGGAGTTTTGACGGATTCGATTTTCGATTCGATCAAAAACTGCGTTTTGTCTAGGGGGGCAGTATTTTGGAACTATACGACTGTCGAGTTGACAATATATTCTGTCTCTTCCCATCTTGTGTACTTGTCGTAATGTCTCGTTCTCCCGCCAAAATATGTCAAAGTCAGACGGATTCACCCATGACATTAGGTTTGTTTACATTTGGTATCGCTTCTCGTTGGCCGTACTTTAGAACTATAAATCGACCGCCTTTTTTCTTTACAAAGTTTGACAATGACTAAACAAATATTGTATCTTTAGGAAGGAGAGAAGAAGATGAAGAGTCAGCAGGACGAGGCTGAGAGAGAGAAAGAGAAAGCAGAGAAGCCTGATGATGAAGACGACGAGGACCTCGACGACGAGGCGGGAGACGCCGCGCCTGTGGTACGTACAATATAAATCATCATCATCATTTCAGCCACAGGACGTCCACTGAAAGAAAGAAAGAAAGATACAGTAGAACGCCGATTATCCGAACGCCGATTAACCGAATCGCCAATTATCCGAATCGGTCCTAAGCATAATATTAAAAATTAAAACCAAGTAATTTTTAATTTGTTTTGTTGGAACTCAGATATATTTTAACTGAGCGTTATTGTAGCAGTTATACAATAACGCTCAGTAGAAATATGTCTGTTTGATAAACATAATAAAGTTTATTATATGTGTGACAGTTCGTTTTACTCTATTACCAGTCTATGTCCGATTATCCGAATTTTCGATTATCCGAATCGACCCCGGTCCCAATTAATTCGGATAATCGGCGTTCTACTGTACATTTATTACAATGGACATCACACAAATACAGGCAATTACATAGACATGACAGTGGCACATAATAATAAAAGAAGAAAAAATAAAAACAAGAGTAAACTGAGCAGTGCCACCCATTCCCCAACAAGATGCCCACTGCAACGGGACCCCACTCAGCATTATGCCGTGGCCCACGGTGACGAAGGCCACGGCGCTGGTTTTCAGTGTGCCCCATGCCGAGTGAGGGTCACGGACCTTTGCTGCATAATAGTACTGCTGAATAGGCCTTCCCCAATGTTTTCCACATCGGTTGGTAAAAAAAAGTGGTTGCCGTATGTCACCTAGCATGACCTTGCTAGGTCTCCAATGATTTCCAAAATGACCGGTTGGTAGCGGCCTGCATCCAGAATCCAGTGCCTTCCTGCTACCTTTATGAGGTCGTCGGTCTACCTGCGTTTTCCGGTACGTGACCTCCACTCCAGAACTTAGCTGCCCCATCGGTCATCACTGCTATCAGTTCTGTGTATCATGTGCCTTGCCCATTGCCACTTCAGCTTGCTAATCCGTAAAATTGGTTTCTTAAGCCCAAGTCTAGATTTTTATTTAATTAACTAGCAGTTTTGAACAATATTTTTAAGCGAATGGCTTACAATACATCCAAAGGAAAATTGTTTTGAAATACTTACAGACACTTTTCAAAGTGAATGTGTAATTGTTAGAAATTTCAGCCAAAAATAACTGTGGCACAAATCTTTGACTGATTTTAAAGTTCACTGACCTCTCTTTTTCTCTTTATAAAGTTCAATAGTTTCCTTTACACAACCGTGCAAATATGATTTCATTTCCATATCCAGCCGTGCTATTTACACCAGCCTAAGGAAAAATTTCAATGACTGATCACATTGTTTATGATTTCTAACGCAAACCTCTTTTGTCCACAGGAGGAGCACGACGAGCTGTAAACATGACAAGTGTCAGAGACAATATACCCTCGGGTAGTGTGTGTGGGGCCGTGCATATAACATAGCAATGTTAGGATCATCTTTAGTTTGTGCGCAGAATTGTGTGTTCCAGTCTTTATTTATGGGGCGTTTGCTCGAAATATTCCATGTCGGACCTGTTATGTCTGAGCACTGATGTGTGTGTACATATTGATAGGGCGCTCAATGATGTGGCTGGTCACTGTACCGTCTCAGACCGTTATGACGTAGCACGAACAAACGTTGTGAACGCTGTCTCGATAGATGTCGCTGTTCGCTATTTTTGGTTGTGCTACGTGCATTTTCTTTACAAGTACCGATCTGAGAGTGTGACCAGTCGCGTCGTGTTTTTATTATATTTGAAGTTGTTTTGCGGCACTGTGTGTCGCGTAGTGATCGGGTTTGTTTTACAGTGTGAGTGCTTAGCCTAATGTTTTGTATGTATTCGACTGATATTGTAAAACGAATCGCAATGTATGATTTCTCATTTATGTTGTAAAATGAGTCTGATTAAATTAATATATAATTGAATAACTTGTTTTCTTTATTACTTCCGTCGTTATAATAATAGATAGATGGATAAAATAAAAATCGACGTATAAAATTATAAAATTTTATTTTCACAACTTCATAGGTTTGTTCTCATTCTCAGACCATTTTATTGTTAATTCTTTCCTCATTTATTGCCGAAAACTGCAAGACAAAGAAAATAAAATTAAATCATCATTTTACTATAGGTCGCGCAACGAAAGTTGAGGCTCACACCACAGCTCACACTGATGTATGAGTATTTGAGTATAGAACACAAATACCACCGTGACATTACATATTCAATACACTAGCTACCTCGCTGTTGTTTTATGTCATGTCTGTAAGCAAGACGGCACTTATCAGCCCGAGTACTGACGTCTTGTCAGCGCAGCAGATACAATTCTTGGATTGATGGCCTCAACTCTCGTTGCGCGACCTATAACAGTTGAGAGGAGATTAATATTGGTTATTATTTGGTATAAACTTTTCCTACGTGGTGAAGGGGTATAGGCACAGAATAAGTAATAGTACAGGTACAGAAGGATTACTCCGCAAGACGATTTAAATAAATGCGAGTCTTGCTACGACGCGATACAGTGGAATTCAGCTCGCACAGCACTACGTACCTACAATTTTATTCACCTACAAGTTTTGTCTCTTTCTATCGCGTGCCTCTGAACTCTTCTTACGCTGTTAGGGTTGCTGTCTAGTGAAAAAATAATTAATCTACTTATTTGTAATGAGGTACGTATGTAGGTAAGTATGCATTCATTATGGAAAACCTTCATAGTAGGTCGTAGGTTAGGTTCCTATACTATCCTAAGAATTATTGATTACCTACATGGCCAACATACCTTTCAGCATCTTTGGGAAGCGAAAAAAAAAGATAAATCCGGTAGATTACTTTTCGAATTTAAACACCCGAACGCCGCACAATATTTCTTTCTCTTTATGTCCATTTTTAAATATTACTTCTATCATAGAATTATAATCATACTACAACGCACGCCAGCGTCCTGACGGGCGCGCGCGTGACACTCGACTGATATAATACCCGCCGGCGGGGCGCTTCGCTGTAGGTAATTATCGGATGTACCGCGCGGAGTGAGCCAGGCCTGGTATAGGTTAGCTAGACAGAACTGCATTCCAACTTCCAGCCGTACAACCCGGTTGAGCGAGCTAACTGCGCACCTCGCTGGAATGCGAGTCTCCCTCGCACTACCTGACACCTCTCACCGCGTCCACCCACCGTACCAGAGCGACGATGTGACGTCACGGCTGACAGGTGCGCAGTTAACTCGATCGGGCTCTACTTCGTTTGATTAAATCTTTTCATATTCAGATGCAGTTTGAACAGGTACCTACTGCAATTTTTCTGTATGGTTGGAATAACACTCCTAGAGCTTTTACTGTCACTGTAGGGACTGTGGGAATCGGGATTTTTTAACTTGAATATGGATTTAGATGACACAGAATTCGATCTTGGTTGTTTCAGAGTCCGGCTCACTTTAAACTTCTTAATACTTACTGAAATCCATAACTGAAACAAAAGAAGATATTTTTATGTATTTAGAAAAGTTACCACATGACTGAAATGATGAAAATTTACACAAAAACGCATCGTTTTTAGACTGCATTTTAGCTACGATTTTATTATAATTATTTACCTATTGAACACAACAGAGGGGAACATTAGGCGATCTTAATTCCTTAATACAACATTATCTTCCAGTCGACCTTTAGGCGTATTAGATCAATTATAGTGCAGTGATTTTATATGTTGAAGAGATTAATAAAATAGAGCTATAAATATGTACTATAAAATAACATTATTAAGCGCTAATCTGATCCACAAATTAACTTTGTAAATTGTACTCACATCTTTCGAAGTTCTTCTCGAATTTCTTGGTGGCCTCATCGATTTCTTTCTTGGGCTCTTGTGGCGCGGGCGTGGTTGGTTCCGACTCGTTCTTCTTATGTCGTTTCCCCAGGCCCATAAAGAAACAAGGTGCCGGCGAAGCTTGCACTAAAAGAAGTAACTTTAGTCGTCAAAATAATTATGAAAACAATTCTTATTAAGTAATATTAACTAATATCAAGAACAACCGTATTAGTCATCATGAACTGCCAATGCCCAAAGGTGGCTGGCATACCTACTTTTGCCAGTTTTCACCATCAATCCCTAATTAAGTGACCCCTATGAAAACAAAATTCCTGTTAAGTGTGTTATGTGTGGGTGCAAGCAGGGGCCACTTAAAAATTAGGGATTGATCGTGAAAACGGGCATTAAACGTCTAAATGGATCTTTATGAAAGAATAATGTAAATCTGAACCTTACCTTCATTATTCAGCGCGGCAGCCACAATCTGTAAAATAAAAATTAAATTACCAATTATTATCAGCTTTACTTGTCTTACAACCCGGTCGAGTTAACCCTTATTCAAATAAAGGTAGATATATTACCACTTTGTTTACTTTTAAAAAAGGATCCTAATTTTCGATATGGTAATACTTAAAGATATCTTGGTCACTTATTTATATTTTTAAATATATTTTTTTACTTATCTATGCCATTTACAACTTTTCAACTTCATTTGTCACTGTCAGATAATGTCAAAGTCAACCAAACCGTTTTGGTGTGAAAAATTTCAAGTTTTTAGCGCGCGTTTTTAGTATTTTTGAAACGTTGTTCAACGAAAATTCTGATAAGTGTTTTTTCGATTCAAATTCCTAAACTATAACATTTATTGTATAATCTCAATTATAGGCAACGTCTGCAATTGATTTATTCATATAATTTAGACATTTTAAAGAAGTGGTAAATAGTTTACCATTGTCCGATCCCGTCTTGACAAAAGTCTGATGATATATAAAAAAAACTGTTGTTTTTTGTATGTGCACAAATAAAACTAAATAAATATTTGGAGAAATTTTAAGTTATTTTGATAACTATTTACGTAACGTTTTGACGTTACGTAATTAACGTAGTGGCACCAATGACCGACAAGAACCAATGACCGACACTTTATTTTTTGATTCAATAAAATAAGAGTATAAAATCGATTTCTTAATATGTCAACACTGTACCATAGAAAGCACACTTTTGACTGCCTCCCATTGACATTTAAGCAAAATCCGCCAATTTATTTTGAAAATGGCAGTATAACAACTGATTGCGGCTGGAGTACCGGTGAAAATAACAACATTTCTTAGTAAAATCCTTAGGGCAGTGAGTACATTTTTTGTTAATTACACGACTGTATTGTAACTTATTTGAATTTTATCTTTTTCACGAGTTANTTTTTTGTCGTAGTTGGGTTTTATATTCATTGAAAACTTTATTGCACAACAGAGAACAAAGGGCGATTTTAATGCAATATTAGCATCCTCTTCCAGTCGACCTTTTGTTGTTTACTGTTGCAGAGATTTATAAAAATGAAATAACTTTCTTAGGGTGCCACTAATTTGTAAATTGTACTCACATCTTTCGAAGTTCTTCTCGAATTTCTTGGTGGCCTCATCGATTTCTTTCTTGGGCTCTTGTGGCGCGGGCGTGGTTGGTTCCGACTCGTTCTTCTTATGTCGTTTCCCCAGGCCCATGAAGAAACAAGGTGCCGGCGAAGCTTGCACTAAAAGAAGTAACTTTAGTCGTCAAAATAATTATGAAAACAATTCTTATTAAGTAATATTAACTAATATCAAGAACAACCGTATTAGTCATCATGAACTGCCAATGCCCAAAGGTGGCTGGCATACCTACTTTTGCCAGTTTTCACCATCAATCCCTAATTAAGTGACCCCTATGAAAACAAAATGCCTGTTAAGTGTGTTATGTGTGGGTGCAAGCAGGGGCCACTTAAAAAATAGCGATTGATGGTGAAAACAGAAATTAAACGCCTAAATGTATCTTTAGGAAAAAATAATAATGTAACTAAATCTGAACCTTACCTTCATTATTCAGCGCGAGAGCCACAATCTGTAAAATAAGAATTAAATTACCAATTATCAGCTCTACCTGACTTACAACCCGGTCGAGTTATTTGCACACCTGGCAGCCGTGACGTCACATCGACGTTCAATGGGGCGAACGCGGACTAGGGAGTCACATTCAGCGTGGTGCGCAGTTAGTTTGATAGAGTTGTACACTCAAAAATTGCTTATTATTACTGATTTTATCGTAAAACCTAATATTACACAGGTAATTGCACTTTCTCCTTTATCCTATTTCAGTAGTTAACTTTCTAATGCTGTAGAAAAATATCTTACCAAAATAGCGATGGATAATGGAATTAATATCTTATAACTCGTCATTGTTTCACTAAAATATGTTGACAACTGAAAAATGTATGGTCTATTCATTTCGTTTTAAGGAGACCAAATGAAACGCCGATTTCACGCATTATAACGTGTATTGTCCTTTTGTTTCGATAGACATTTATCTTTTTTTCATATTAATAAATAATATACGAGCGGGCACTTTGTTTTAAGTAGTTACCTAGAAGGTTAAACTTAGGTACCTAGGTAACTTTAGAACAACTGTTATATCATAATCTTTGCCTTTTCATATCACACATAGCTACTTAGGTACCTAGTAGGTACGAGCCCTTTGCTTTTAAAATTATAGTTTTCATCATAAAATTTTCCCGTGACGTGGGCCACGTCACGTGGCACTCAACACATTGCAATTTGCATCGACTTTGGGATCATATCATCAATACCCTACTCACCAAGTATGGTTTTAAAAGTATCCACCGACAATTTAGCAAACAAAACTAAGTATGTCTCCTGTAAATTAGTTCTGTCGCAAACAGAAATTTATCTAAAACATTTTTATTTCTTTATCTTTGCCCTAACAATTTTACGAGGGCAACATGCATTTAAATCTGTTTTGTCATCCACCCCTATGACAATACAACCTTAGCAATTTCACTTGTAGTCCATTTGATCCTTAATGGCGCGGTGTTTCAAGACAAAGAATGCGGTGGTTCCGGCGATGTGGGGTGATAACGAGATGTGTCAACATCAACATTGGGTGGAATCCACCCCGGGACACCCCATCTGCCGTCGATGACGGATACGCCCGGTTTATCTTTAAAAAATAAAGGGTCTTAGATACGGTTTTATACTAGTGTAAAAGGAAGATGCCTAAGTTGATTATTTTTTATAAGTTGCGCACTAGATTTGTGACATTACAATAAATACGTAGGAAAACTTTTAAGGCAGAATACTAAAGAGCAGTGTCTGCAGATTGTTTTGAATCTTAAGATGTAGCTTTGATTTACCAATAATATTTAACTAATGGTGATATTTGGCAGTCAAATAATGTTACGGTCAGACGAATTTATATTGCGGGGATACAGTATTACAGTATTTACAGTCACTCTTAGTAACATTGGATTTTACGCTTTTCATGCGTAAAATCGTTGGCATTCGACACAATGTTGGAGGGTGCTGGAATTTACTAAATAAACATTCTAATCTAAGATTGGTTTTAATGTAAAGCTTATCTGGAAACAATGCTAAAATGGTTAGGTGTGCAGTCGGAGCTAACAACAGTTTTAGATATCTTAACTTTTGAAAAATCGACGACTTTTTATTTTACTTATTTTTTACTTTTGTTTGGGACATAAGTAATTACTTACACTCTATTTCCTAGTGCATTATTTTTGATTCGTATGCATCATTTATTTTCGTCAAAAATCTCTTTCTTTTTCATTCATTAATCTACAGATGGGGGCGATGTCCCCCGAGAAATGCTTACTTGGGCGAGTCTAACGACATTTTTATTTTGAAAAATAGTTTCAGCTGGGAACAATAATGTTTCTTTGTATGCGTCGCAACACTGTCACTTAGATCAAATTTACTATGTCGTCGTAAAACAGGTTTATGTTTGGTGTTTCCTGGATTATGGCTTTTTTATTCCCATCCCGGGAGGGGCATGAAGTTAACGTGATTGGGGTGACTATTCATTAGGGGCATTGTCCTGGAATCCTGGATGTATTTATATTTGTGGAACTAAATAAGTTAAGCTTGGCTTTAAGTAGCAGTGGGTGGAATAAATTGTTACTTGTTGTTGTGTATTTCCCAATAATTTCTTTTGAACAAGTTGTTCGAAGTGTATCATCGGGGGTCCAAGTTCAGACGAAAAAGTAGAGTAAGAAAATATAAATAAAATGCTGAATTTACTCCATAATTGACTAGGAATATTTTTGTTGCATTTGAAAAATGCGACTGAATTTTCCAAGATTCAATATCTCGGTTAAGATTAGGTATGATTCTCCCCTTGTCGATAAGTAGAGCCACATTTGAAGGGGTCGTCGGGGATGACTTAAGGCGGCAAAACAGAAGGGTGTATAAATTACAACTTAACTTGCCCACTTGAACTTGTAAAGTATTTGATTTGGTGTGTTTATTAGGTATTTAATTAGCTATAAAGTCATCTTACAGAAGATGTTAACATAATTAATTGCTTCATTAACGGATGTTTTGTCCACCAGATATAAAGAAAAGAGTGAGAAATCATGGATTTCAGACGTTTTATGGCGAATCGACTGTACCTTACAGCATTGGCTTGTCACCGAACGATTAGCCGTTGTCCCTTAGGAATAATGGTAACTTTCTTCTAGTAAAATATTCTCAAAAGCGGATCATTAAGAGATTGTTTCTTACTTTAAAACTTTACCTCTTTATTATTTTTATCAGCCAAAGGACGCACACTAACAAATACCTTCCCGAAGGATTTCCAAAACGATCGGTCCTGCGCTGTCCGCATCCAGGGTACTCCCCCTTCTTCAGATCGTCGAACCACCACCGTTTTATTAATATTAGCATTGTTTATTGAAACTATTTTTTTGAAAACAATACCAAAGCGTGTTGTATCAGCGAGTCGTATCGACATAGCGTCGCGAAAGCATTCGCCTCGCGTCGGGCACGCCAGTCAAGGCCAGCGGTGAACTCATCTCTTTCTTACCGTTGATGATTAGGGAAAAGTTTTCCGGAAAATACTGCAGTGTGCCTTTTTTCCTGTGATTCGGATTTCTGCAAACATGCTGATCTGGTCCTGGCTGGTTGCATACAGGACAAAGATTTCGTATATCATAGGAAAAGGGAAATTGTCCAAAGATTTATTTATTATTTATTATTATTATTATTATTAAAGGGCACTTAAAGGGAAAAGTTTTCCGGAAAATAGGTACTGCTATGTGTTACAATGTGCAGTGCTTACGGGGTTTCGATATAAATGCTATAAGCACTATTGAGCTTTATGATTGTTCACTGCCGTCGATTTCAAATAGACTTCGTGACCGGTTCGCTAAGTCCTCAAGTTTGTGCTTCTCTAGATAAAGTAAGTACCTAACATCAGTGAGACGGCGCGAAGCTAAATCGAAATGTAAATAGACAATGTAACACTAGATTTCGATTTGAGATTAAGATTGAGTCTTGAATTTTGTTCATTAAACAGTAGAAGCAGAAAATTACAAAACAGTAAGGCACAGACTTTAGCCACATATTATGCACAGAGGTTTTTAAGGCTACGTTCGTGTAATGCGCCCGGAATTTTTCAGATTAAATTTCCGTTACGGATTTTCCTTCACAAGCATCGAAGTATCTCACGACCTCACGACTGAGAATATTTTAAAGTCCTCAAACTGCATATGCTTAGATAATTTTTAAGGTTGTTTTATATTCAAGAATAGATTCAAGCATTAGAAATTTAGAATGGTAGAACTTCTGAAATTCAGCTAAAATTTAATAATTTCTATTGTGAAATGGTATGAAAAATTCTACCATAGTAGGTACATAGGTAGATTTGATTCTATTCAAATCAAACGAGCCCAAATTGATGACCACACGAGTGGACATGACGTAAATTTTCACAAATTCCCGAAGCCGTGCCAATAAAAATT
The DNA here is from genome assembly GCF_004193835.3 of Ostrinia furnacalis. Classification (NCBI taxonomy): domain Eukaryota; kingdom Metazoa; phylum Arthropoda; class Insecta; order Lepidoptera; family Crambidae; genus Ostrinia; species Ostrinia furnacalis. The sequence goes on along the minus strand of NW_021132275.1, from coordinate 151,068 downwards.
TTGCCCGTTGGCCCATAGATAATAAACGAATTTAATTAAATATGGGTAAATTTATGGTAAAAAATGTAAACTCAATAAAAAATCTCATTTTGCCTTTCGGTCCCCCATGCTTCCCCACAAGGTATAAATATCGTATCGTCAAAATACACCAATTTCCCTGATCAGGGCCCTGGCAGCTTGGGCAAAATTGGCTAATCGTGGGGAGACCTTTTTTGACCGTCATCCATTAAGGGGAGGGGGAGGAATTGATGTTTGGCTTCCGATCAAGCTCTGTTGTTTACTTTGTCAAGGGATATTTGTACATAAATATTCTTTTTGATTGTGGCGATTATTTGGGTAGGGGACAGCGATTTGAGCTTCTCTATAAAGTTAAACGATTGATGATTCTTTTCATGATGAAGGCACTCAAAGCTACTCACAGTTTAGCTTTAAATATAAAGTCACAATAAAATAATGCTTTAATGTGCTTTCAATTATACAAATTGTCTCTACTTAACATTATTAAATTAAGCTTTACTTGTACATTATATTTTTGCTAAAAGCTTTATTACGAGAAACGATAAGTAAAAAGTCATGGCAGATAAGAGAGCAATAATAGAGATACCCAAATAAGAGACCAATAATAGACTTAAGTTAGTTTTAGGGAACAGTCACATAATATTTGGTGAAATTGATCAGTGGAAAATAGGAAATTCAGTCTCTACGGAGCCATAGAGTCTCCCATCAGTTTTATTATTTTTTCCAATAAAGTCCTCAAGTATTTAAATACTTTACATATTTCTTCAAAAAGCCTTTATTAATTATTTAACCACCATCAAAATAACCGCTCAAACATTTAAAATTCGCCGCTCGAGGCGCGCATTTGCGAACAAACACGTCGCAGTGGATGTCCACGGTGGTGCCGGTTCGAGTCCCGGGCCAGGCAGCCGCAGTGTCGCCGACCTCACTGCAATCTCCACTGACACACTGCCTGACCAACTTCTTTGCGGTTGGTTTTGGTTGGAGGCTGTACATTGATCGTTTACTATCTAGGTAACGAGTCGTAGAGTTTAGAAGAAACGATAATAACCATAGAAACTTAAAGCAACTTTATAATGAAAAGGGACTAAAAATAAAAGGAAAAAAATTTTTTTCTGAAAGAAAAACCCAATAGTATTCGACGGAAAAAGGAAAATTTTCGATTTTCAGGGTTTTTCAGGATATTCTCAATGCCGCGATGAAGTAAAAACAAAACATACCTACGTGACAAATTAAATTGTGCTATATTGTAAAATACGTACAATAAATATCAACGCAGTAAATAACAGCGAATATAGTGGTTTTTCAGTCACATTTAACAGTTAAACGACTAACCTGAACGATTTCAACGAAAACCAAGTCTGAAATTCAGACTTTTCCCGCAACAAAAAATGTAGAGGCAAAACTCGGCGATGGATTCTAAACGTATGTAAGCATCACGGTTACCTCTTGCCATAGTTCGGAGGAGCTTCGCCCCGCTTCCCTCAGAGGGCAGCCTCAGTCCCTCCCGAGCCTCCGTGGAGACCGCACGTCTCTCTCGCGCCACCTAGTGCCGACAAAAAACAACAGTTGCATTTTTTATCAATAAAAAACCGTGCTGTGTTTCACTTTTTGACTTAAATTTGGATTTTTATCACCGTAAGTACCACTTTTTTTTATGATTTTAGAAAGAGGAGTGAAAGTATGAAAGGGTTTAGGACTTAGGGTATTCGAAAGGTGAATGAAGTCGGGTTCTGCTATGCGATACGTTTTAGATTTTAGCGGTATTAGTAAAGCGTGATTGGAACGAATTTTAAATCGTTTTGTTAGACTTTATTGACTCTAGTAAGAGCATTCAGGCACACAGTCATGTTTATTTACACAATAATTCAAACTTAATTATTATATTGCATGTAATTGAATAAAATACTTAATTACAAAGAATATGATGTGGAAGTGTTCTTTCACCAGTAAAATTTACATTTAAAAATAACAAAAAAATTGAATGAAAACTGTATTATTACTCTGAATTCATCTGAATACCTTCGGGTAATTTAAAACTTAAAAAAACTTTTTAATACAATCCCCAGCTAGTTTATAATAGGCAAGCGAGACAATTATTAATTATTCGGACGGTTAATTTATCGTTTTCCTCAGAAATTTTCAATTGCGCAAGTAATTGAATTTCAAACTTATCTCAAACGAATTAAACTTCTCAGGAGAAAGGCCCACTGTTTATAATATTTTGGTAACTCATACAGATTACATCAATTTGACTGAACACTAAAGAGATTACGTCATAACAAACGTGAGAATTTGAACTGTGAATTAGTTGAGCAAGCGCATGTAATCTAGACTATTGTATTGTAATTATTATTCGACCCACAACGAAATCTAGGCAACATGAGGTATTTTTTTACAAATATTTTAATAAGCATGCCATTACATTAATTACAATTAAAGTTTTTGCTAAATAACATTTACTTACTCAATCTGAAATAGAGAACCCAGATTGTTCGGTTCCAAGGTTGCATCCATTTAAACTTTAATTCAAATTAAGAGGCCTGCAGTGCATCTAGGCAATTGAGAAATGCCTACCTACCTGGCAAACAATGATTTGATGACGAAAATTAGTTGTAAAACATAAAACAAAGACTGTTATTGAAATCTATCTTATGATAAACAAAACTGTCATTAAGATTTCTCAAAACCTTCCATAAGTACTTTAGAAGTGCGAGGCTAAATGGAACCTACTCTTTTGCTAAGTTATCGCTTTTTAATGGCGAAGGAAAATCGTGATAATTGCTAACGATTCATTAAAATTTTACATAAAGTTTGAGTCATATGTTTATTTCGGCCGTTTGGTGTAGTGGTTCAAAACGGACTACTATTCCGGAGGTAGCGGGTTCGATTCCCGCACAGTACAAACATTTGTGTGCATGAACATATTTGTTTGTATTGGACTGGGTGTTTTCTATGTATAATAAGTATGTATTTACAAAAAAAAGTATTTTAGTATGTTTATATCCGTTGTCTAGTACCCATAGTACAAGCTTTGCTTAGTTTGGGACTAGAAGCGCAGTGTAAAATGTCTAAGGATATTTATTTATTTATTATTTATTTATTATTTCCACATCATAATCACGATTCAGCCTCAGCAGTGAGAATATTAACGAAGAGAAGACAAAATAAATTTAGAAGAAGACAAAGCATTTTTTGTAAAAAACATATTTCAAAATTTGCTTATCACTACCAAAACAAGGCGAAGATTCATCGCCTTTTTCTAAAAAGAAGACTAAAATAACTTCACAATAGCCTGTTTCATTCAGAAGGGGAGAGAAGGGAGGATAGGAAACCATACATTCATGTCAATCAACAAGATTACGTGTTAAGTGTTTTAAACAGATGTCCAACTGAATAGAATTAAATGTAGAGTCAATGATGAATGAATGCTGCGATCATTTAATATCATTCTATAGAAACGCAAAAAGTAAGTATAAAGTTCTGAAGTTAAACTGGGCAGATACGAGTAAAAATTAACCTTTGAAGAAGGAGTTTTGTTACTTAACTGCGTTAGTATGTAGAGTTATCAAAATTAAACAAAGTTTGATTCGTAACAAAGTAACTTTTAGCGAGTTTAGTGTTATCCTCCAGCAATTTCCCTACTAGTAACATAGTAATTTACTTCAATTACAATCATAGACTAACTGAAATGGTTATTCGCCCGATGGGAATCGTAGAAAGTAACACTTGAATAAATAATGTACCGAGTCCAGATTCTGGGTATAAGTGATGTTTACAAATTAAATATAAAAATATGAATAAGTAAAACCCTTTTAAAGGCATACTAAATATTACTTTCTTCTATAACATTTTGGATCAACATAATTATCAGCTGATTTAATACTGATTAGAAAAGGCAGAAGAAGCTGATTTTTCAGCATTTTATATAAAGACAATAAATAAGATTTGCACCTAAGCATGTTAGTGAAAACTCTACTAATTTATAGCTAGATGATTGGTGATATAGTTAAATTTTTAATTATTGGTAAAACAATGTAGCAAACGAGTTTCCCACAGTTATTTTATGTATCCCACATAAAGCATAAGTTACACTTGCCACTTGAAACCATTGCGACACGTTTATTACTTGCAGTGATCGCGTGTGTCATCATCGCAAATTATATCACCTTTTGCGTTGGTAATTTGTATATAAATAGTCTCTACTACATGCAGGCACTCGATACAATGTTTAATGAGTTCTTTTTAACGAGTAGGTAACCTACTAATTGTAGTATCATGACAAAAGCGTCTTTTATTGGATTTTCTATTGTACTCTTTCCTATAATCATTAAGCTCTATCATTTCTAATACATACACTCACTCCCGGTTTGTGAATTGAATTTTTAAAGTTAAAAGGTATATTTAAGTAGAAAATAAGCTATGCTGAATATCTCAATTCACAAGTGGGGTTAAAATTAGCACTCACAAACTTAATTGTAATAAATTGCTCTCTCAAAAAATACGTAAATCTAACGTCAAAGCCTGAAAAGTGCTTTCTACGAATACAGTAACCTAATATCCAATACACAAGTTTCAACCTACTTTTCTATATCACCACCCACTGCTGGGAATAAGCCTCGTTAGCGCTGCGCCACTTCTCACGCTGGTGAAATAGCGCAGCCATTTTCTAAAACACATTCAATATCACGAATTCACGAGCATATCCTGAAAAATAAACTCAAGGAAACTTTCATGTATAGATAGGTTCTATTCATGAAGTTTTACGCCCATATTCACAAACAGTACTAAGGTCTCTCAGTGCGCTTGGACGCACAGGGTGACACACGAACCAATCACAGAGCTCTATTCAACGCTGTGCCTTCGATTTGCTGCTTCACTTAAGCAAGCATTGTTTGTGAATTTTAATTGAATTTAATTTTGAATTGAAATTTTGAAGTGAATTGTGAATTTTGTCGTTTGTCATACGGGCGTATGAGGTCTCACAGTGCGTGTGAACGCACAGGGTGACACACGAACCAATCACAGAGCTCTATTCAACGCTGTGCGCTCGATTTGCCGCTTCACTTAAGCAAGCAGTTTAATTTAATAGATGAGTGGAAACTCCACAAAGGGTAACTCTACATTGATTGTAAAGTTTAAGTTCGCCTTCTGATGTGGGTCATAGAGACACGTCGGTAATTGAGATTGGAACAAGTTTTCAACTAGGTTAGCTACTAGGAGCATCAAGAGGCTTGACTATTAAGTAAGAAAGATAATCTGTGATCGCTATGAGTTATGCAGACTCAAAATGAGTGATAGAGATCAATTCGTGTGATAGCAAGAGAGAGTTATGAGAAGTTATTGTTCTGCAGGTATCATCTATTATATTCTAATCTATAGACGATTACTAGCAAACAGGTAAAAGTAACAAAGACGTGTAAGTTTGAAACTGAAATGAATTTGGTTGAAGAAAATTGATTGAAAAATTTCCTTCGCTGAATTACGTTGCTTTATTTTAGGATACAAAACCCTAAGCTGTATATTTTCTCACAGCAAGACAGAAAATTCTAAGATATTTCGTTTTCTTGTAGTCCCACATTATGAGCAATTTTCATTCTCACTTGACAGTAATCCTAGAGACTGATGGATGTAGCTTCAATTTTCCAAAAGATTTATTAAGATAAGGCTAAGGATTTTCAGTAAAAGAAAATTCTATAGAAAAGGTCACCCTCGGATTTGCAAGGGCGGACGCGTTTCTTTCTCCCAAACACTTTGGTACTAAGATGATATCTGAAGAAGTTATTGAAATGACCGTTTTGAAGAAATAAATAACAGGAAAAACCTTTTCCTTTAAATTTTTTTCTGTTTACGCGATGCACAACAAATAATAGGTTAAGCTTCAATTAATTAATATTTAAGTCCAAAAAGCAAGGGCAAAAAATGTGACCAAATAAAATTGACGTCACATTACCAAAAAAGCTTGCTGCCAAAATGCAAGTGCATCGGTTGCATTAACTATGCTATTACGCCTTTGTTTGCCAATTGGTTCGTTGACACACGGACGGACACGTCGCAGCTCATGTTAATCGGCGCACGGTCCAGAATATTAATTAAAAAACACGTTCACGACGCACATTATTAAATCTGTTGAAGTGTACAACTAATTAACAGGCAATATGTATACTATGGCAGACTCGGAATGCTTATTTTGTTTAGCTAGAAGATGTAAATCTAATAATAATTCAAAAATACTACGCAACTTGACTACGTAATAGTAATGTAGAGAAGCTGGATCCTAAAAAACTCTGTTAATTAAAACTATAAGGTGAGAAATTTGAAAAAAATTAATAACTTCGTTTTACTGGTTTTGTGAAAAACGCCGTTTTAAAAATCATAAATATTTGGAATAATCTTGAAACAGCGCGACCAGAAGAACCCGACTGGTTTTTAATGGGTAGGCCGTGCCCTTCTGGCAGGGAGAGCCCCACTGCCATTTTGGTTGGTTTATAAGAGTAGATTTTTTTTGTTTAAAAGATAACTCTACCAAAAATATTTTGTTTACCACCCGAAGAAACTGTAGCCTCCATGACTTTATGGTATATTTCTGAAAACTTTTTATTTCCACATTGTCATATCTTAAGATATTATCTTAATAAAGTAAAAACAAAAACTGCCACAACTAAATAGTTGTAATTTGTAAAATCCTGAGCTAATTTCGAAACCAATAACGCTACGAGGTCAAATATGACTATCATAATTATGCAATTTCTTTTCTAATGTTTATTAAATGCAATTTGCAAGCCAAATCACGTCGCGTAAACATCATTATACGTCTAGTATCCACAATAGACAACATTGTAGACTGCATAGGGCCTTGGCTGGTGCAATAACATCTTATAATGTTTATCTATATCTGACATCACTCAGGGAAGTGATATTGGATACTTGTTTTACGGTTATACTTCAGCCCCTTAGATCAAATAAGGTTTAATTTTTATTGGTTCAGTAATGATAGCATAGTCGAAGGCTACTCTATGTTTGTACGCTAATATGTATTATATCGAACGCACAGTGTTGAATAGCTCTGTGATTGGTGCGTGTGTCACCCTGTGCGTCCATCCTGTGAGACCTCATAGTAAAGTTTATGAAAATTGTGTTTGTATAATTGGCGGTAGGAAGTCCGCCGGGTCACCTAGTGTGTAATAAAATAAGTTAATAAAATTTATGATATTATTTTTAATAAAAATTTTGTTTTGTTTCAGTCATCAGTTCTTGATATTGTTTGTCGCTGATTAATTAAATGTTTTATCATTTCATTTTCTGTATCATAAGTTGAGAAGTACTCTCGTTTCTGCACTAAATCATTTGATATTTGGAATCGCACTATGGTGCAACGCGCAACCGTCTCGGCGCTTCGTTGCAGTGCCGATGCAACCATGCAACCCAGCGCAACCATGCAACGCAACCCGACCGCGGTCCCCCGACCATGAACTAGTGATGTGCAATTATTACTGTATAATAATAGGTTCTATTTATATTATTATACGAGTATCTATAGATACTTGCTTTTGCCTTGTAGTATATAAGTTTATTGCCATATAAATACTTAGTTATCAGACCAGTACCATGTTAAGAAGAAATTAAAATTTAATGTTTCCTGCATCTAGCTTTAAAAAATTATCCCTTACGAATATGAGTAAATAAATTACTAAATTAATTCGTTCAGACTTTTTGTTAATTATTGTTCTTGTATTCAAAAAATATAGGCATTCTGGTTGAATTCTGTCATTTCAGTAAGCATAGAGATATGTGTAAGTAGGTATCTACGAGTATTTATAGGTAGCGGTAGAGCTATGTACCTAATCCTTTTTGTAAATAGAAACTAATGTACAGACTACATCAAGCTGAACTTTGTTGCATCTTACTCATCTTACTATTCTGTAACAGCGACTGTACCCAGCTATGTGCCTAGATTCTAGACAGACATTGACACTCATCAGTAATAATAACTGCGGTTCTCATGGCGAAGGCTTCGGGCGTGAGCTTACACGACTCGCGGCCTTATCGACAAACCGGCCCGAGCTTGGATTTATTAATTTTCTTTTTGTATAAATGATTGAATTCAACCAGTTACACGCATATAGGTATTAAATAAAAATATATCAGGTTTACCTAAATGCACTTTAGCGAGTAATTAAAATGATTTGAGCCGTAAGTAATTCTATTTGATCACAAGATTTGGTCCCTACTTCATAATACTTTATTAAGAATACTTTAAATCAAGGTTAGCAAACTGTTTTAAAACTTTTAAACTCTTCTACCTGTTTTCAATTTTCTAAACTCTTATTTGTTTTGTTTCCGCAACTGTAAAACCATCCAGTTTCAGCTTCAGAAAACTGGGATCGGCTTATAAATAATCCCCTCGTTTTCCAATCCACTCCAGTGAGCCAGAGAACTCGTGCACTTTCTATCACACGGAAGCCTAACTAAGTCGGCTCTAAAAGTGAAATTAACAATAGTTTTAACTTTCCTAACTAACAAGCCAGTTTATTGCTTATTCTTAAACGTTCACGTGACATTAGTATGAGTTAGTATCATCGTTTCCGTCAAGTAACGATTGGAATTAACGACTTTTAGGTTTGTTGGTGGTTAAACTAATTTATGGTGACATGTTTGTGTCTGGAATTGTTTACTATTAAATCTAAACGTTACTAAAATATTGATTTGTTAGTATACTTCCACGGAAGACCAGCGTCGTGGCATTATCTACTGAGATGCTACGACACCATGCTGAGTGGATACCTTTTCAGTATCATTGTAATTACCTTCTCATTAAATAATGTTAAGTATTGCAAGTGTATTGTCGATGATACTGAATAAACATTTTTTCTTTCTTTCTTTCTTTCAATGTGTCTCTCTTTCCGTTATCCAGTCACTGTTTAGTTTTGAACTAGATTTTGTATAAGTTAAATAGAAACGTTACTTATTCGAAAACCCTAATCACAGGGATTTATCCCTGGAGGCATTCCAAGTGGTTCACGAAGACATCGTAATAAACAAGTGACGTGACGTGATGAGTCGAGTCAACACAACGCAAACGGCGCATAGTGGGCGAGAAATTGAATTTTGAAAAAATATAAGTGGACAAGACAGAAATTTGGTAAAATGGTCCCTCGTGACTTAAAGGTTAAGAACCACTGTTCTAAAGAGATATAGAAACTGTGGTGCAATATAATTTATTTACACGCTTTTTCACGCTAATCTAATTCAGGGATAAATTGCAGGTTTTTAAATCTTAAAGTCTATGAATGAATACTTATTGATCATTTTACTATTTTTATGTAGGTATGGAAAACTCAGGAACATACACGATTTTCTTTTATGTAGGGTTTTGTTAACATAGTTATTAAGTATGTCTTTACACTGAGGCAATTTCCCAGATCGATGTGTTTTCAACTTTTGTTTAAAATAATAAATAAGTACAACAATAAAACTACAGCAAGATAGCCAAACTAATATGCCACAACACATAAAATCCTGCATAATAGTCGCCAAGTTCGCATGGCATCATCTGAAATAGGTCTGCGGTTGGTCGAATCGAAACCGGTTCTCTTAGCGGACTTATTACGACATAGCGACCGCGACTGGTCGCTATCAAACTTGGCAAACTCTTTGTAAACAGTACAAAGCTTGATAGAGACTGGTGCAACTGATGCCGATCGCAATATGTAGCTCGTTGCGGGCTGTTCGTTTGAACAACTGCAAGCGAGCTAACATGTCGGCAAGGATGGCACATTTAAAAAATTAATGGCAAAAGATTAAGCTTTGAAATTTTTTGGGCACAAAATCATTTACTGGTTTTTGAGATAACTGTAATTGTCAAGATAAACGGGTAAAATCTTATCTTGTAGCTACCAAAACATTTTTCTTAGTCATGTATCCTGATTGGGACTTTAAAGTAACTTAACAGGGTACATACAACTTAACCTGAAGTTGACAATAGTAATCATCATCCAGTAAAATCACAAATCACACATCAATTAATGGTTCTGTTTCTTAAGGTAACCATTAGTTATATAGGTTTCATCAGTTTAAAGTGTTGCTATAGGTACCTTTTTATTCCGGAAAAATGCTTCCCTCGTCAGAATGATGAGGCATACCGTATATCCAATAAAATAATTTCGGTGCTCCGTCGATCGCCTTGGTCTAGCTATACTAAAATACTTTATCTGGATGCAGCAGGCAACCCTACACCCACGGCGCGTCACATTGCTATTATGTTCCTCACAAAGCCATCGGATCCAACTCTCCTGAACAACACTTTAGAATATTAATTATTTACCATTTTACGTCATTACGACTATTGTATGAAAAAGGCTCAAATAATAGTCGCTGCTTGTCAACTGGATCTGTCTAGACATTTCTCGCGAACAAAGTGCATTGTATGTTTATTGCCTAGTGTTTAGAAAGTAGAATAACGAACTTGGAAACACAGGTTACCTAAATTATGGTACAAAAGGTTTAGTTAAGTTGATGTATATTTGAAAGTTTTTGAATTCGATGCTGAAAAATCTAAGGTCCGTAATAAGTTTAATCCATTCGGTCTTTTAAATAATACCAAAAATCTCAAGCTAGTCTTGAAATTGAGTCGAGTTTTCAGCTTCGTCGTTCTGTAATAAAAGTGTTAATTACAATATCAAGTTTGCGTATGCGAATTGCAATTGTAAGTAATGCTACAAAATAAGGACGGGTCAACAATTTATTCATCTTTTTTGTTCTGTTTGAAATCCGTTTGCTTATTTTTGTGTCCATGCATCCTAAAAGTGCTTCCAAAAGCAACTGAACTTTCGACCCACGCAAACGCCTTCGGCATCGCACTTGAATATTTTAACAATCTGCACCGAATTAAGTTAAAATCAAAGCGTGATTTCATGTGCTATGAGCAGGTTCTGTATAAAACTGTTAATAAGCAAGTAAATTAATTTCAATATTGTAAATTGTTTAAATGGCAAATTAATTAGGTAATGAGTATTTAACAAGGTTTTGCATTAGCAAAAATACTGTGTCCAAAAAAAAATTAAGAACGAATACGGAACTCTACGAGAGAGAATAAAAAAAAACTATTATTGTTTATCAAATCCTCATTAATGTTTCGTCGCTGTTTTTAAATATTACTTAAAATTCCAAATGATAGCATTAATTTAAACGCTTCAACTAGGTATCTTGAACTTATATAAAAACAACTTCACAAACATACTGCAAGTTAATTTGCTGAGATATTGAGTAAGAGCACAAAATAACACTTGCTTCTTAATTTCATAGCGCAATTAATGTTACTATAACACCATATAATTAAAAAATCCCATGGATCTCTAAATCAGAACGAATTTTGCGGACTACCTATTGAATTTAAACGATTATTCTCACGGTCAGCCATGATGACACATGTTACATGTTTTGGTGTTGTCTTCATTTGGAGCCATGTTAAAACAATAAAATGCCAATTTAAAGACCCACCGTTGCTACTAGTTACGAAATAGTTATCATATTTAAGACTACTTTTGTTCGCGGCTTTGAGTTGAGCTTCTATTAAAAAAAGCCATGAAAGCTGCTTGTGACATTGTGCTATCTATTGAACTAGAAAGGGATAGTAATTACCAAATAACTGAAATCAAACTGCACACATAATAACCTTTCTGCATAATAATAGCAGTAGGAAAGAAAACAGCCCGAGGCATTTTCCGGGAAATAGGAGCTGGGAAATGCTGCCATTCCTGCTGTATTTTCCCAATTTGCACACAAGATGTGGAAATATTTTTTGGAGCAGAAATGAGAGCTTGGAACACATTTTTCTACTCAAAACCGGGAAATACCAACGAGGGATTGAAAACAAGGAAAAATACCGTCTTCAATATTTTGGATTCTTGATTAAAAACTAAAATATTAAAGGCGTCATCGTAGTCTCTAACCCATAACAATATTAAGTAAAGTATTTCACTTGCCCTGGGACTTAATAAAGATAAAGTAAATATCTTCTACGTTATAAGTAGGTAAGTATCTAATAAATTAGTAGAAAGTAAAACCACAGATCAAAACTGTTGTAACTGTTGATCTTAACAAACAGCGGGTGTTATCTAGCTGACAAAAGTGTCAGCCATTGACAAATTAATAACAATAGATAATAGAAAGTTGGAAGCCCCTCAACAACGTCGTCATTCAATGGGGAGTCGATTAATTAATTGATTAATTGTGTGTTCAAGTTGCTGCGCCTATACTTGGCTGACGAATTAATCTTTGGTCAGTGATGGGTCACGGCACATCATGTTGTTTCATTCAAAGTAACATCTTATGCAATGGTATTAGGGGTGATATTGTAAAATGTAGAGTCTGGATTGCTGCTGACGGTAGATATATGAATTCAGAGGTATAGTCCAAAAGTTCTCCCTCTCTGATATTATTAACTTAACTATGTAGGTGTAAATCTAGAAATCTAGTATTAGCCATAGTTATCCTCAAAATCTGTGCATAAGTATAAATTTTTACTAAAGCAAGATACTAAACTTGTACCAAAATCTAAATTTAGTTTAACATTCGAATTATTTTTATAAAACGGGTATCCACTCGTAGCTGTATTTGGATAGCGACCTTCTTTCTTCAGGTTTGTTTTGCAAACTACAGTATCAGATAAGGTTATTAGGCTAATGCATTTTGAATAATAATTAACTTAAATTTATTTTTTTAATTAGCGTGCACGGCTTGTGCATTTGCCATGACGGAGCTAAGGTTGGGAAACGGATTGTAGAGAAGTACCGGGATTACATGAGTCTTCCAGTGACTCGGCCCGCTTTCTTTTTAAATATTTTTTCTTCCAGCAACTGGAGGGAAGACGAACCTTTAACTTCGAACTCCTCCTATGTTCTTCTTATTATTATCGTAGCGGGTGCAATGACAGTTTAACTTTCTCCCGGGACAAACTTGACCATCACTGGTTGGGTTTTTTATTGGCGGTCAAGCCGTAGATCCTGGCTACACAGGAGTTGCAGCGGTGGGAACGAGAGGTGGGAATAGTCCCATCCCATTCCAGCATCTGGGCTCACTCTAAGATTCTAGAGTAGATTTTTATTGATTTGGTGATTATTAAATAGTGAAGGTGGGCCAAGTTGCAGGAAGGAAATATATTTAAAAATTCAAACTGGGGACTTGCCCCGTGGACCAAGCTGAAAGTGGGCTAAGTCACTGGAAGAATCGAATTATGGAGTAGGTATAAATCCTCCGTGGTTGAGGATTCCGGGTGAAGCTCGCTTCCACCTTCGGCCTGATCATCACTTACCATCAGGTGAGGTACAGGCCAAGAGCTTCCTCGTTGTGGATAAAAGTTGTATAATTCAGAATGTAGGACGATCTGTTATACAAGGGATAGCGTTGCACAAAACGATCGCAGGCTTTCGCAACATGTTTGTTTGTGTGTTTATTGTCTGCGGAGTGCGAACCGGTCTCGGTGAGCGCGCTCGATAGAGCCACAAAAGGTGAGGCTTCAGTAGGTACCTACAAGACTAATCCCACCACTATTGGGCCTGCAATGAAACCCAACCAGTAAGTTCGAGTCGCCCCGAGGATAGCTTACTGACTTTTCACATGACATTCAGACTGTGTTTTATTGCAAAATACATTTTGCTAAGATTTGTGACAACCTCCGAAGATGCCAGTGTTGTCAATTTTCAGGAAAATAGTTTTCCTCGTTTACACTTGTGAATTACTAGCGATATCTCCTACTCACAACACTAGTTGTTGTTTTTAGTGCCTTTAGGTGATTAGTGGCGTCTAGGATTCGTTTGATTCTGAGGTAGGCAGGTCTTCAGGGAAACTGTAAAAAATAAGTAGTCGTAAGTAAATATGATTGTGTACGGTAGACTTGGTGGTAATAGCGCCTACTTTGTGTATGTTTATTGTGCGACAACTAACTAGGCTCTACCATTGATCGTGAGCGCTCTACAGCCTACTTAAATGCACAGTATATTATGTTGCTGCCAGTTCCAAGCATTATAAAATTACCAACATTCATTTTGCCGCTCCCTTAAGTTGGATCTCAACACAAGGGGTCGCAGAAGTCCAGAAATTAGGTCTTATAGAAGTAAGTTCCCAAGTGTTAAATGTTAGCGAAAAATTGGTTATCCTGTGCGTTTACACCCTGACTAACAAAACGACGCTGAAAAATCTATTCATCTCTAATAACTACGTTTCAGCCAAATGACGTCCACTGCTGGACAAAGGCCTCCCCCAAGGTTTTCCACAATGAACGGTCCTGCGCTGCCCGCATCCAGGCTCTTCCCGCGAATTGCTAAAATCAAGTGGCAGTGGGCGGGGCACATAGCTCGTAGAGACGATGGCCGTTGGGGCAGGAAAGTTCTCGAGTGGCGACCACGGGCTGGAAGACGTAGCGTGGGCAGGCCTCCTACTAGGTGGACCGACGATCTCTAATAACTAATGGTACATAATGCACAACTATTCACAGTAATAAATTGACTAAAAATAAATATAAATGCCAAACGTGACATTTCACATTCCCGCCAAAAATCCTAATCAAGTTCAGAGCGTGTCGCGTCGTTCTGTGGTATTACCACAGATAATAATGTTAAAACGGACCTCCGTGCAGTCAGGAAACTAACGCAAGTCTGCGCTTGCATTGGTGACGGTGACTCACACCGGTCAATGTCGATATACCAGTAGATATAGCGAGCCGACGATGACGCATGCGGCGCCGTGAATCAGGACTCGATCCTGGGAATGTGCAAGTAACTAGACTTTTTAGTTAAATTGCATTCGATGTCTTGTTTTAATCTTTAATTACAGTACTTACTAGGATAGTAGGTAGATAACTTTTAAGTATACCTATCAATATCTGGAATCAATTAAATTCCGTTATATAAACATCTCACAACTTTTGATCTGTGAAAGCAATCAGGCAAAGAAGGCTTTAGGACATGTATTCCTGCCTGGTTCTATATAGGGTGTTAGGTAAATGGGTATATGAGCCGACACTAGCCCATGTTAACATGGTCATATAATTGGTATGGTGAAGTCAGAAATTTGATATCATTTTTTTTTTAATTTTCATACAAAATAAATTTTATAAAATCCGATTTGTATGAAAATTAAAATAATTAAAATGAATATATCAATTTTCTGACTTTGCCATACCATTTATATGACCATGTTAACATGGGCTAGTGTCGGCTCATACTCGTATACCCATTTACCTAACACCCTGTATAAAGATGAGCATTTGATTTCGAAGTTACTTACTACAGTCTTACTACTTTTACAGTCTCTACATTGCCGTAAGTAAAATCGACCTATTTGGTACGCCGTAGGTACCTACTATTCTTTTTCTGAAGTTACTCCTAAAAGTTGATAAAATTACTCCTCCAAATTCGAAACAAACAATAATAATACGCAAGATTTATTACACCCCAGCTTTATCAACCCGGTAACAACCGCCCATCAAATACTTCACTGGAACTAGGGTTGCCATCTCAAAAATTTGGCAACAAGACACATGAAACCCCCGGATTTTGGAGCCTAAAATCCAAAATTCATCAGGTATTTAAAACCTAGTCGCATCGCCCAGCATCAGCCTAAAATTGAAATTTTTAAACTGGACTACAAATGAAACCCCGCCCAGACGCCCTTTAAATTAGAACAAGTCCCAGGATTCCCGGACGAATGTCAACCCTAACTGGAACAGACGCGTCGGATTACAGCGAAAAGTTTCAGGCCGAAAACAATTTTGGGCGCGTTTGGGCGAACAAATCCCGCTTTAAATTGTGACATTAATCATTCCGAATGAGGGCACTCCCAGTGAGGACCGGGACCGACATATTCATACGAGGGCTGGAGGGACGCTATTTGTAAAGTCGAATGTGGACAGGGGAAGTAGGGACGATTATTTATAGTACGTTCGGTAATTTCGTTTAAATGTACCTACCTACTGGTTACTGTGTGAGCTCGTTCATTGCCAAATGCAAGACTAGAGTATTAGGTAGCTACTTGTTTATATTTACTTATATTGTAATTTTATTTATATCATACGTGCTTACTTGTAGGTACTTACTTATCTAATTGTAATTATTAAACATATTATGTCATATTCCACAGTTTAACATTACCTTTCATTCAAATTGGAATTATTATTCTGAAAATTAATATTACGAGAAGGTACAGCATCAAATCAATTACTTCCAACCGATGAATTGCTGTTCAAATATTAAAGGTCCCAAAGGCTGCCTTCCAGGAAATTCGATTATTAGGCTCGCTTTGATCACCGGGAATCGATCCTTTAACAGAATTAGGCCGATGTTGGCGTCCCTACCCTACTCCAATCGCATGGTGACATGGTATCTACTCGTTGTGCCCTCATACACTTGACCTACTTCCTTCCACTCACAGGCCATTGGCGATAACACCCTATGACTATGACATAGTTTTCCAACCTATTTAATATCATACAGTGTTTATTTTACACGCACCCTAACTAAATGTTGTCCTGGCAGGTAAGATAGTAGAAGAACTTAAAAAAAAATCTTTTTTTTAATTGAAGTCCAAATTATTTATTTCTAAACTAATTGTATCAAAATTAAAAATACCTAACTCTTATGTTTTTTTAATTAAGTCTTGTACCTGAAATCGTAAAGAATAGACCTACAGAATTACTTTCGTAGGTATTATGATAATATTGTAATACTAGCTTATGCCCGTGGCTTCACCCGCGTGAAATTTCGTTTGTCACAGATCGTCATAAATTATAGCCTATATGTTATTATGGGTTATAAACAATAATACTTTAAAGTTTCATCAAAATCCGTTCAGTAGTTTTTACGTGAAAGAGTAACAAACATCCAGACATCCAAACTTTCGCATTTATAATATTAGTAGGATATTAGTAGGATTGCAAAATACGGATGTTAAATAGAATTTTAAACAAATTACCTACTTGCTCACCGGTCGTAATAAGGTTAAACACGTAACTAAGGTCAACTTATTTGTTATAAAACAATAGTTCAATGATTAACTTACATAAAGTATTTAAAATATTTTACAAAATACATTAAACAATTATTGTTATGTGAAAGAACATTTCATTCCGTGATTTGAACTCATGAAAGTTGTCGATTTATCTACTGAACTAGCTGATATTATGAATTTCACTAAGCTGTGCTTTGTATTTTCATTGTACGAAAAAAATTCAAGATTGCAATGGCACTTTCTTTTCAATTTTATATCCTAAAAAGCGGTCTAGAATGAAAGCAAAAGGCCTCCAAAATGTGTGTCACATTTCACGTGTTCAACAATGGACGTCATGAACAATGCTCGGTGACACTTTTGAACACAATTTATACTTCCGCAGAAGGTGAGTTAGTAAGTAAAGGTTAAACAATTTTTATTTTTAAATATTTTTTTGATCGTGTGATTAAAAGTTTAGATATTGAACTGAACACTTAAATATCTATAATGTACCTACTCATAATCCTTGAAACATTAGATACACTGTAGCATCTATTTTTGACTATCTTATTGGTAGTATTTACAGAAAAAAAAACTGATGCATCATATTGCTAATATTTCATACAAAAGCTGTGTTTCAGACTCTGAAGGTGAAGGGATAATCTTTAAACGATGGCTTAGATAATTTCAAAAGATTATTTGAAAAGTGAATAGAAGAAGGTTCTCGAAATAAAAGTACGCCAAGTCGCGGTCGGAAGCAAGTTATGATATTTGTAGTGTGGTTATAACACTCACGGCCGCAAACCAAACCTGCCTAGTGCCCACTGCACCGTGACTAAACGGACTAACGGAAAAAGTAAATGCAAACAAATATATTCTAGAGAAGGTCATGGCGGCTGGGCATTTGTGACGAGGCGCAATTACTTAAACAAGGCCTAATAAAAAGAAAACTGATGATTTATAAAGATGCACTTTCTTTTTCTAAGCCGTGATTCTAAAATTGGGTACTTTATTACAACTTTTGCGGCTCTTTGGGCTCTGTTCACAGCTTTTTCTTCTTGTCGTGCCGACAACTAACCTATACAGTGTTAGCCCAAAACTCTGCTACAAGAGTTCACATCTATTTTTAGTGATTCGTCCTTTAAGATTTCAACGTTTCGCGTTATTTTATTTGAAACTGAAAGCAACTTCATTTATACGACTGTAGCTGTATTTAGTACTGATTTGTCGCGTTTGAAGCCCGTTAGTGTTATTTGCTTAGTTTAATTACTTAGTTCTTGTTATTTTGTTAGTTTCATACATGTGAATTATGTTTTGTGATTAATCATTATCGCGATACGGTAATCCGATTTAAGATTAGTTACTTACGAACTTCCGGCTCTGTCTAACACAATAATAATGGAAAATTAGATAACTAATGGGAATTTACCGATAACGAGGGATTAATATCTTAATACAATGGAAAGCATAACGTTATGTTACATAACTGAGTGATCATTATTCCGTTACTAAAATAAAGGTCGGAAGCTGATTAATACATGATGCATTGATAATAAACTAGTCTAAAAATGGCCATGATTTATCAAGGTCTTTAACTCCTAGGTCAAAATCTATCCATGTACGAGTACAGATGACTTTAGCTCATCATCCTGATAGTAAATCAGCTAGACAATACTTTACTTTATCATTTATCATTCACCAACAAATACCAATTAAGTACCTACTTAAATATTTTGACAAATGCAGTCTGGATATAATAAATTGCTTGTATCAATGGAATCACCTCCACGAGCTGTTTATAAACTTTATGGCAAATATAGTGTGACATGGAAGTAATCGATGGGAGCTCCCCACAGTCCAACTAAAATGTTATGGGTCCCTTGGGTCGCCTAAACGTAGTCTAGACGAAGGAGCGCCCCCATTATTTTGACTTTATGCCACATATTTTGTGTATAGGTCGATATGATATTGGTTCACCTTTTCGCCCTAGCGTGTAGAGTTCTCGAAACAACGTCCAAGTTTTTAGGAAAATGTTCATTTGCTTATTGTCTTTTGGCTGCTCTATAATGTGATTCAAAGCTTCAAATAAGACATTCAAAGATTTGTAAAATCCACAGAACTGTTGAAAATTAGACTCTACATTTTGTGCAAATCATTCGTTTATCAAGATGCTATAAAATTGTTTTCCTTGATTTGCTGACGTCTGTAATTACAAATAGCAATCTAAAATATTAATTGTTCTAGACAAGCTCGCTTCAGTATTTCACTGGCTAGTCCTTAAAAGTTATAAAAAATAATTTTTATTCTCGATTTCAAGTGCTTGAACTTGCAATAAAATACTCGTTTCATTTGGCCCAGCAGTGGACCAAACTGTCACTTTACAAGGCGACTTGGTATGGTAACCCAACGCCGCGGGCCGCGCTCAAGTTTCGGTAACTCCATGCGCCCGCGCCGCGTTCCGTTACGCTCTGACGACTTTGTTTCGATTTTCCACTTTTCTTTATTTGCGTCTTGATTGATTGCACTTGTCTTGGGAGACTTGATTTATTTATGATGCGTAAGGTACAAACAGATCTCTACGATAACCCATTTCAATAGATTTTTAAATAAGATATCAATACTACACTTTTAGTACAATTTTAGTACTTACCTACATCTGTATTCTTCAGTATTAACAGTCGTCAGGTTTTTGGTGGTGATGGTGCATGATACAACATTTAAGCATTATGTTTTTATAGTCTTCTAAATAAATAATCAACTTTTAAACGAATACAAATAATGAAAATGAAAAAACTGCTGAATTTTCCTTACAAAACTTTGTGATTCATTCGTCTCTACATTTCGATTCAAATACAAGGGAGTTTAAATGCAAAAAGGCAAGTACAGACATAGACAATCTGAATGTCTGTCTGCACCGAGCTTGGAATTCTTTGGAATCGTTTGGCCAGCCAGCGGAATGAAATGGATGAAATTGGAATTGTCCTAGCGAGGCCATTCTTCAGATAGTACTTTTTACGGTTGTGATAGTAACATCGTGTGGCTGCTTTCGCTTTTAGGTGTCTCATAATTTGATTTTGTATAATGATATTTGAAAAAAAGACTTTTACACTTTTAGTATGAATATTTCAATGGAAATATGTAGTCATAGTCATAATTCTCTATTGATTCTTGAAATCACTGTAGTGTCTTCAGCTTTATCTTCATCAGTGCCGTACCTTACACGTCAATATTTCTTACTATAAAGGCTTTGAACTTTCAATTAACAAACTTACTCAGGTCGTGTTTTTGTTAATAATTTAAATGTGGATTTTGAATCATCCATGTCCCATCAAAAAGTGCATTTGCTTTTAGTGAATGAAACATTTATGAAAATGGAATTACTGGATTAAAATGATAACGATAAGTACTCCTGCATTTGGCCGCGCGCCAGGACCAACATAAGCATAATGTAATGAGTATATAAATAAAAGAGCGAAATGCATCCTTTTAAGACTCCGTAGCATAATATCCAAAACGGTTCGCTCTCCATGATGAAGATGTATACGTATTTTGATTCATAAGTAAGAAATACATTAAACAAGCTACTATAACATTTCGATATACTAACATCACTATTCTATCCTACCCCGCTCGAAGTCAAAAATACACGGCGACAAAAACTTTTTGTTGCAACAAAAGGCCCTGCAGATCGCTGAACCGAGTCGCCGGAATGCACGCCGATCAAGTCTTGCCGCTTTTTGTGGAAGCTTTCTTAATGAGCTCCAGTAGTTAGCTGTTAAAATATTGGGAGTCAATTTCTTTTGAAGAAAGAGCCCGGGAAAAGTTTGACGACTGTCGTCTTTTTCAATCCTTTGCAATCTCTGAAAGCCTTTCGACATACCAATTATAGTCTCCAGCTTCTAAATGTAGCACAGCAAGCAATTAAATTTTCTGATTATTCTGCAAGAGACGCATCCATTGCAAACTTGAACGTTCCTTAAGATAAGGTAATCTTACCAGTTATCCTTGATGACTTGCAGGCCGGTGGCAAAGTTCACACAACAATAGACACTTTTGAAACAATGAAACATAGTGTGGAGGAAACGACCGAACCGAACAATGTAACTCAAAAATATTTTAATATTAATGATAATGAGACACGGGTGGAAGGCAAACAGCAAGTCAAAGAGTGAATACCCAAAAAAATGGTTTCACAAAAAAACTACATTGCTTTCAAATAGGTTATATCCAGCGGTAAGAATGAAGATGGATGTGCGTTTATGAATTTCATAGGTAATAAAATATAATTAATATTAAAGTTAGTAATTATATTTAATTATTATTATTATAACCTTATGGCAAATTATTAGAAATTTTATGGCAAAATATTTAATGTATATAATGTAATTTTTTGGAAATATGATCTAGATCATGAATAAACTATTATAAGCATAATGCAAGTACCTTGAAGATGCCGTGCCGGTGAGACAACACAAATTTACTATTGTGTCTGCTTACTTGCATGTCCAAGTACAAAAACAATCTAAAAATAAAAATAACCGACTAAGTAACGTCTTTCCGACGTAATTAACACTAGAGTGCTCGCGCGGGTGACATATGTCACCCAGGGTGTAAAATTCGTAAATATTTTTTCAAGGTATCGAGCTACAGTGCTGCCTTCTCAGGTATTCCTCGAGCATGTATTGTCGCACATTTTAGTAGTAATGCCATCTTGCTAGACGCATCAACGTGAGTGCAAAAAACATTTAAAAGTGTTTGGGTGACGCATGTCCCCCGCGCGAGCACTCGAGGAATTGTTTGATCCCTTATCGCCACGGTTTAAAATCAAGTTTTCTTTCATTTAAGCTCAAAGTTATAATTTTTAACCATTTTTTAAACATTTACAATAATTATATTGTTTTATTTAAGCATAAACTGACGCAAGAAAGTAGTTGTTTCAGATTGTAAGTAATGTAGTAATAATACACCTAGGGCTATAAAATTAAAAACCAAGATTCTTCTGGGGTTGCGAGAACACCAACTAGCACAAAACTTGCCAGTACTGTGGCAAAGGACGATGTGTTTTTCGCATAAGAGCAAGAAATCGAAGCACTCGTAAGCAAATGTAACAAGTGGAATATGCGTTTTTGTCCAGATCATCAAATCATATCGTGCCCGAGTTGTGATCAAAATATCACAGAATAAGCTCAATCTATTGATTAACTTTCTAATTAGGTGATATTTTGGAAAAATAATGGGTCCAAGGACTATTTAAACTACTTTGGTCACTTCGACTCTAAAATATTTGGAAAATATTGCAGTATTTCTTTTGGTTTATAATAAGAGTTCATGAAAGAATTACTCACTTTTTTAAAATTATTTTGTAAGAAATATAGTTCATGTTTAATATTATAAATTGTTTTACTTGTATAAAATAAGATTAGCAAAAATAAACCCATATCGTAATGGGGGACATATGTCACCCGCGCGAGCACTCTAGGAGTATTTAGGGGCGCGAGCACTCTAGTGTTAAAACAGAAGGTTAAGCAAAACAGCTGACAAAGAATTTCCTTTTTAGAAATACAAACTGAACTATTTGCGAAATGGTCACACTTCGGCGACGCATATTGTTCAAGAGTTTTCAGTTTAGAAACTCAACTGCATTATCTATGGTCAACTTTAAAACACCAGCGTCTCTACTACAAATGCAATAAGGTTTAGAATTAAACGAATAATATTCCCATTATCAGGACTGCTGCCGATACACTCATTGCCGTATGTAAATAGTCGATTATGTGCACTATTGTCAAATTAATTGCAACACTGGCTCGGGCTCACGTAGTTCATGCAAAGTGTTACTGATTTTCAATCACGTTGAAAACGTTTTGAAGTAGAGCAAATAGAGTAAAATTCGGCCAGAACGCGACTCAATTATATAATCAACAAACGCTAACATAAAATTGCTATTATTTAAGTGGCCTTGACTTTCGAACTTAATAACACTAACAAACAAACCAGTATCTCTATACCATTTTCGGGAGGTCGTTTAACTCCTATCTAACTTAGAAGACGCTGGTTAATGTTTCCAAACTAACAAACAGTATCTAATTATTTATCCATTCCCTTTCCATCTACATTCTAAGGCCCGGTTTTTTGATTCGTAGTTAAAATAACCAATGGTCAAATTTGACAGATGTCAAATGACAAGTGGTTAAATATTAGAAAAAAATGTTTTTCGAACAATGGTTAGCTTGACTTTTAATACATTTTTAAACTATTAGTTAACATTTTGTTAATATTTAACCATTAGTAGCAAAATTTAACAATTTGTTATTTTAACTAAGAATCAAAAAACTGGGCCTAAGTAACAGTTCAACCTGTTAAACTCCCGGAAACAATGTAAATTACTTATGTAACACCATTACGTAGGATCAGGTGTTTAAAGCTTCCAGTAATCTAAAACACTACCAACTTATAAATGCGACTATGAAGATCTTAGAACAATGGACCCAAAGTAGCTCCTTGTGGCACACCACTGGAAACGAAAATAATTATTTAGAAAAACAATTTAGTTATCCTTTTATGGCATTTTGGTTCTTATTTTTAGGGAGATAAGACTGAATGCTTACTGATTTAAAAGGAAAAAGTAGGGCGACGTGGTCACGAACTCGCTCAAATGCTTTGGTTGATTCAATCGTGCCGGATGGAAGGGCGAAGGTATAAGTTCAAAGCACCTAGTAGGTAATTGTTGCCCTTAGATAACAGGTTGGTAACTACAATAAAAAAATCATAAAGTTCGTACTGGTTGATACTTATATTGAAATTGATTATTTTACCTAACGTTTATATTTTTGTTTCACTTTTAAATAATAGGAATAAGTACACTATCAATTGATTTTGATAATAATGTGTTACTTAGGTTACTAATTATTAGTAGCTACGCGCCCAGGCTTGTACTCGTATTAACGTATATCTTCAAGGAAATTCCCTAATTTAAACGGAAAGTACGTTTTTTGTTTTATACAAGAGCAAGATTTATTATAGTGATATGTTGCTTGCTTTGAAAAATACTAAACAGTTGGTAAACAAGGTGAAAATATTTTTGAGGATTTCTTAAACCACAAGACAGGAGTAGCGACCGTTTTTATAATAATTTACATAGGTACAGTCGATAGCACATTAGATTACCTATTTAATTTTGTTGAAAAATCGCACTTATTACAACTTTGTTAGAGACGAGTGTTTACCTTGATAAGCCGTCGTCCTTATCTACTTAAAATGGAGATCAGGTTTAGGTCAAAGTTCGTTTTATAAAGCGCTGTACATTTACATTTGAACTTTTTGGTTCAAGCACCTCAATTCTCTAAGGGAAATATTCAGTTAGCCTACCTTATTCAATTTAATACAGTTCTGAAATGAAACGATACCTTAATAACATCACTATGTTTTCTATTGTTTTACAAATTCCAAACGGTTTTTGTCAAGCAGTTTTTTAATGATTAACACTAACCTTATTTAAACCGTTGCTTCCACTAATACGATCTAGATTGCACTGCATTTCTAGCCCAGAAGGATCCTCGAACAAAGCTTCGTTTATATGAATGGAGGTTCTTTCCGGTCTGCCCGTATGTCTTGTTTGTATCGACTATAATTCAAGCCATTGTTGTGTGCGGCCTTGCATTGCCTTTCACTGACTCGGTTGAGAAATTATGCCTAAAATTTGAACAGAGCGAGTCTGAACGTTATCTCGCCAAATAAAAAGACTGTACAAAGTCTAGCTGCAATTGACAATATTCGGGGCAATTTTGAAAGTGTATTCGAGAATTTTTATGTGTTAAGAATCAAGTTTGTTTGCAAAAGCGGGTTTTGTTTCTGTTTCTCCTTTTTGTGGAACTTTAGGGTACATAGTACTGTTTTCATTGTCGTCTTTAATTAGATTTTTTTGGGGATGTTGCTATTAGAATTAGAAAGTCTGTGATGGACGAAATACGGCCAGACTTTTATCGCATGCTAAACTTAAAGTTTACCAAAGTTTGAAGTTTAAAACTTTTGACTAACTTAAAAAACTACAAACTTGGCAGTCTTCGATAACCTATGGTTAAGCGTAATTTCTGTGTTAGATATTTTATTATAATTTGTGCGCTAAAGATTTTAATGCAGTCCAATTTGGAATGAGCCAATTTTTTCTAGATTTCAAATAGCGATTTTAGTGGTAAGATTAATAGTTTAAATGTTGTTTGAAATACCTGAGTTAGTTCAAATCCGGTATTATTAACCGTCTTATCAGTCCGTGCATTGTCTCGTTATTGCGTTTTTATGTTGATTTCAGTTTTTGCACAATTGTGAGTAATTGTATACGTATTGTAAGGAAACTATTTAGTTATGACGTCATCACCTTGAGTCGTATTTCATATTGTATCAACTCATTAGCGATAAATGTTTTTTCACAGGTTTAAAAAATTCCTTGAATTTTTGCATTACTTGCTACAATCACTTTAGTATGGTAGGAAGTAGCTATAAATAAAGCCATTGTAAAATTTCCAAACATTAAAGTATTCTACATGTATGAGGATTTTTATAAACAACCACAAAAATTATAATAAATTAATGAAACTGAGTCAATGTCGTCGTTATTTTTTATTGACTAAGAAGTCGAGATCTAGGTATATCTAAAAGAGAAAGAGAAATAACGTAAAGACCAATCTCAATCTTTTCTAAACGATTAAAGTCCTAATTAAGTGTCAAGAATCTAGACACAGAAGAAAGTCTATATTCACTAGTAAATCGTTTAAGAGATTAAAGATCATCATCATCAGGTCATTTAGTCTCCACTGCAGGAGCACCAGTTTACCAGATTCAAATGGATGTTTTGAACCGTACTCCCCACGCTGGTCATACGGGTTGAGGATAGGCATAAGTTCGTAATTGTTGCTAAGTCGCCTTTACAACATACAGTACAAAAAGAGTGAGTGTGGTTCTATTATTTCTATAACCAGACGACGCAGGGACAAGAACGAATTCATCACATTAAGGTACGTCATCGCTTAAGATGCCACGACTTATGCTGAGTCGGGAACCTTGTTTGCACTCTTTTTTTTATCCACAAGGAGGAAGCTCTTGGCCAGTATCTCACCTGATGGTAAGTGATGATCAGATGACCCGGAATCCTCAACCACAGAAGAACTTAGATCTTATCTCTAACTGCCGGAACACAACAATGCTGTTAACATTGTTGTTATGTCGACAGAATTAGGTAAGATGGTGGTAGCTAGCCAGGCGGACTTGGAACAAGCCCTACCACCAACCAAACCGAACAGAAAATTCTGCCCCCACTGGGAATCGAACCCGGGACCTCTGCGTCTGAAGCAGGTGGTCTAACCACTAGACCACAGAGGCGGTTGACCTTTTTTTTCTATCCTACCCTACCAATGTAAAATTCTAAAATTTTTAAACTTATTCTCACTATCCATTTATCCATGTGCAAAAACCTAGAAAGCCTTAGACAGGCTAAAAGATCCTGAACTTTAATATCCACACGTGTAATTTAGTTTGTATCGAACGTCGATAGCAAAACAGAGCGATCCGAAGGCCGCATTATGTCAGCAGCCACGTCAGTGTGCAGAACTTGTTCTCACTCCGAAATAAAATCGGGTAAGTGCGTGTCCCACGTGTAAGGCTCGGTTCCGTAGCTAAACACAAATTTAATACAAAAACTGTATTCAGTACTTAGGCCCTTCTCAGGGCGTTTTTACTCGTCCCTAATAGCTTGCCCTACCACTACTTCAGGACAACATAGGGGCTGGTGCTGCGAAGAATTGGCGGAAGAAACTCAGTCACCTTTATCAGCCTCTTTTTCAATCAAAGCAAAACAAACTTAAATCGACTATTTAGACAAAAATTTTATACTCAAACGGGTTTTAGTACCCTGACTACCTACTTGGATAATTATAGACAGATAATTGACAGAAGCTGCTGCTAAAAATAATATAAGTTTACTGAAACTCTACACGTCGAGTCAACAATCGAGTTTATGGGAGATGTGAGAAAAGAATACAGTCTAAATTCTAATTCACTTTAACAAATTTTGCCATAATACATCACAAATGTGCCTTCTGGCTAGTATACAAATGATCACGCAAACTCAAAAAGGACATTTTTAATTGCAAAATGGGCCCCTAAAAATAAAACAAAGCTCTGATTTTGCACCAGTTTTGGTACCGTTTTGTTGAGTGCCCGTGTTGCCTGTTCACACTAAAACAAGTTTCAGTGTAATTTACACATTATGAACATTTAAAATAAATTTAAGTTTAAAAGGTATCAGAGTCTTTACTAAACGTTTTTGAATTTAAATTCGTTGCGACAAAACTTTAAGGCTGAATTGCACGAGTCACCACATCATCAGTCATCGTAACTAATNTAACTATTACGATAACCGGTGCTTTTTGTATAAAGATTATCAGATTTTTGAAGTTTGTTAAAATGTAAGATGGTGCAACCCAGTCTAACACCCGTATTCACAAACGATGCTTTCTTAAGTGTATGAGATTGGGAATCATAATTTATTGGAAATGTCCATGTCATGTGACAGTAAAAACTTTCTTATCTTATCAGGAAACGTGTCTCCTTTTAGAGACATGAAACAACAAAGACAACGATGCCCATCTGGTCTAATTTTGAGAAGTATCATTGAATCATAACCATTCTCAGAATATAATTGGAGAGTCAGAGAATACAATAAGTGCAATACAAAGACATTATAAGTGATCTGAAGTTCATACATACAATACCTTTTAAGGTAGGTACACAGTTCTTTATGTCATTATTAAATTAGTACTTCTTACTTTTTAAAAATTGTTTAATCAATATCCAATTCTTTTGCATTTATCAGGGTATCAAACAACTCTTTCTATTTTTATTGATACGAGTAGGTAATAGGTAAAATGATTACTTAGGAAAACTTTTGTTATAAATAAAAATCCACAAAAACAAACCCAAATGACGGCTGATTCGTCATTTGTTTTTTCTTCTGTTTTGTAGAGTTTGTGAGTCGACATCAGATTTTTTGATCACAACTGAACATCAATCTTGAAGACGATTATTTAGTTTTTGTCCGAGTCAAAGTAATAGTTGTATGTTTAAATGATTTGCATCTTATCTACTTATTTAGGCAGAACAGGAAAACGTTTGTTTTTTCCAATCAATATAATTAATGGCTACAATTATCAGAATCTGCGTTTTTCTATACCATAGATTTGCATAGAATAGGATTAGCATATCTAGATTTGTAACATGGGTCTACCAATTTGAAAATTAAATGGCAGACAAAATAAATGTTCTCTAGACTCTAACACATAGTGGACGTTAGTTGACGTCTTTTTCCCTATCAATTTAAAGTTACTTTTCTTATTTATTTCCGAGCTTCAAAGCTTTCAGCTACAAAATGTGTATAATATTGGATAGCTATATTATAAAACTAGTTACTTTTAGCTCCATTAGAAAGTATAATACCTTTTTTAACACCTCTGACCTTGCCCAAGAGGTGAACGTCTCAGCCCTCGCCTCAATGCCGGCGCCGGCGCATCGAGACAATGCCTCCAACCAGACCAAGGATTAAGTGAAAGTTAACTATAATAATGTAATGCTCCAAATTAACGACGGGTTTAATCCCTTCACGAACGATGGTACAACTTTTCCTTCCACCATAAAGTTTATGACTTCAGAGAAGAGAACCATATCCATAAAATTTCGCGGATTCGCTGATTAACGTTTATGGAAGGACTAGTTAGTTCCAGGTAGACGAATTCGATGTTTCGATATTTAAGTAGATAGTTTTTTATAATTTTTATTATGTTTTGGGATGTTTCTGTAGACCAATAATTCTATCTAGCAAATTGTCACATTCTTCAAACTCAAGTTTCAACTCGCGCTTTCAAGGCAAGAGTGAATAGGTACTTACAGGGCAGATATGTACCATCCTAGACTGCATCTCACTTAACACCAGGTGCGATTGCGGTCAAATACCTGCCTTGTCTAGCATAAAAAAAAATTAAATAAAAACTAATTTAACACAAATTACTCGTACTAACAGGTGAATGTCAACTCATTCACACATTCTCACTTGTATGCTAACTGAGTTATGAAATTATTAAGTCCCTTAGTGTTAGTAAAATTGTATGTTGCATTGCTTTAACATAGATATGGCTATCGTGGATAAGTTTATAATACACGACTAAGATCAAACGAGTGTATTTTATTAATTGTCTTCACCTTTTCGATTTCGCTTAAAATTTCGCCAGTTAAGGTAAAAAAATATGAGAAAGAAGCCTGTTATTTTTCGCATGGCCAAAATCAGATGAAATTTTGAACTTTAAGGCTGGGTTGCACCATCTTACATTAACTTTAACAAACGTCAAAATCTGTCAAACTCCATCCAAAAACACTGGTTATTGTTATAGTTACGGTTAAAGTAAGGTAGTAAAACCCCGTTCCTGTATGTAATTCAGACCTAGATCTTAGTAAACCTACAACCAAATTAGTGCTTGAATACTTCCTTTCAGTCGAAGTCACGGGCTAAGTTGCTATGAATACGTTCAGAGTAACGCCGAGCCGGAACATAGAGCGTTTTGCAATAAACGATCTTCGTGTTTTTAATCAATGCTTTTTCTATGCCGTTTTGTTAAAACCGGTATCTAAGGTCATGCTCCAAGTGATCTGACTAGACTAGAGCTAAGTTGTTAATAGAACTAGTTTATGTAACGTAGATACTAGTTACATAAAGGGAAATTAGTACATGGCATGGACTTACACCATTGTGCATTGGCAAAGGCTTAACTTTATCTGATTACTTAATTTGTACTCGTAAAAGATCCTTGTAAGTGTCATTACGTTGCTTTATCATCAGCTCTACAATAACAAGAAAACTACAAATGAGAAAAGTTTTGTAGTTCTGATAGAGTTCTTTTGAAAACGCGAGGAGAAGAACATAATAAATACTAACTAAGTACATCAAGAATAACCTAAACAAAGAGATTCCAAACTCTACTATTGGAAAGTTTGAAATAATTTAAGAAACAAATTACCACCTGTTTCCATTGGGTCATCACACCGATATATTAAAATAGAAGGGATTCAACGATCTGTAGGGTATTACGTTAGTTTCAGTTCTGGTACTTGAAATTAATTTAAATAATCATGTTCGAACAGCCATCCAATAAAAAAACCGCAGCTTACCATAAAGTTATTACTATAATTCTCTCTAATCTGTGGCGCGGCAAACAAAGCTACATTAGTGACGTCACAGCACAGTACCTGCGCGTGCTCTCATAACCTAAATCCACATTAATAACGCGGGAAATAAAACCATGATGACATAACGATAGCCCGGTCCTTGACTTTAGTACCAATTTGCAGAAGGTAATGTTTGGCCAGCAAGGCTGTGAAACGGCCTATAGTTAACGCGCACAACGCGGTAATACGCAATTAGATTGTCACACTGTTATGCCTTCAATCATAATTTTCATTGTTTTTTTAGCCTACGTGGCATTTGAACGGGTAAATTAGATATTATTTGCTTGACATTGCCCTTGTTTATTTATAAGGGTTATCCAATAAATAAACACAAAAATATTTATTCATTTATTTTCACAAAAACCGAATAACCGTAACTTGTGTTTTTTTTTTTCAAAACAAGGCCTTGTCATCGTCATAAGGAATTAAAGATAATAATTTTTTTATTGTTTGAGAATTAAGGGAGTGATTTTGTAGTTTTCTGAACTGAATAAACCAAACCAATAAAATTAAGGACATAGAGTAAGAGCATACACGTGGAAGAGCTTATGCTAACAGGAAAAAAAACAAGATTCATGGAAACTGTGGCATGTTGGGGGAGCGTATGAATGATACAAGAGTTGTAGTTAGTCTCTGATATTAATCTGTTTATTAATGTGAACTGCGCGACTATTTATACGATATAGATCAAAGGTAAATGACGTCACAGCATCAGCACTATACGTGATAAATGTGCTGACACTGTGAACGTGATCAAGATAAGATATGATNTTTATTAATGTGAACTGCGCGACTATTTATACGATATAGATCAAAGGTAAATGACGTCACAGCATCAGCACTATACGTGATAAATGTGCTGACACTGTGAACGTGATCAAGATAAGATATGAAGAGATTTAGTATTGTGCATACCGGCACAGAAACCTTAAAATGGACAGACCTTGAGACTACACTTACCTGATTCGTTTAATTCGTGATTACCTACAAAACCTAGACTAAAGAAAATACTTAATGTGTGATAAAAAAAACCTAAAAATCTGTACGTAAACTTGCAAACATCGTCGTTGTGTTTTAGTTTATTTTGTTCAAGGTTAATTGGCCGTAAAACATTAATTAACATAAATTAAAAAAAGAAGTAAATAATAACACGACGATCACGACGTATTTTTTTTATTTATGCTCATCTTAGCTATGCTATAGGAAGAGTATGATTAGCGAATCACACTTTTAAGACTCAAAATTGGAGTATTGTATTGCTAGTTAAGCTCTACATCAGCGGTTCCCAAACTTATATAAATTCTTTTTAGCACCCGCATTAAATTTTCAAGAGTCAAATGCTCAGTCGGTGTCTAAGAGACCTCCTAAGTAGATGAAATTACAAATGGCCTACCAAGCCTCTACACAGTGCCCCGATTTTTTTCACTTTGGGAAAGACTGCTCTACATTAGGTTTTATCAATAGAAACTAACAATTTTCGAATATAATTGACACCTCGCTGCTTTTGTACTAATACTAATCATTTAAGTAAACTTATACCTATACGATTGCAAGGTAAAGGACACTGAGGCAGTTTCTATCAACGCGGACTAAGTAGGTGCCTAATCCCTAATGACTTTAGGTCTTGGTGTACAAGTTCAAATTAGTGCTTAAAATAAGTATAATAATATTTACCATAGCCAAAGAAAGTTACCGACGTGAATGTCCAGTGAAACCCATGCATTATATTCTGCATATAACGGCGCATTAGCAGCGTAAAGTGTGCAATAATAATCAATTTATGTTTTGCATAGGAAAGTAGCGACATGACTTGTGATCAATCACTTTAGTTCCAATAGCGCTGTATTGTACATGATCAGATATAAGTAGGTACAATCAGGTAAATAATGTTGCTATGCAGTTTCTATACCAACTCAAACAGTCGCGTTGTTTGGAACGCAGATAGTCATTATGACGTTGGCATTCGTTAAGAAGGATTTCCCTAAATTCACTCTCTAAGAGTGCGAAACGGGGTCCAACGTGACGTCGCGGGCAAGAACTAGTATAGACCCAATACACTGAACCGGTTGGGACACCACCCGTGACATGGACAGGGGGGCGCCACCGTCAATACCGGATGGCTTGTTCCGATTTTTGCCATGTTGGAAACTGTGTAGTTGAACGATGGTGGCGCCCTCCTGTCAATGAGTTTGGTGGGACAGTTCAGTTTAGGTCATCTTTAGTAACTACTTTGTTATTCACTTTTCAAACTTAGTTCCACTTTCGTCCGCATCGAATGGCGCTGTAACTGAAACCGCAAGGAGAGCCAATATCTAGCGAAAGTCCACTCGCAAGTGTGAAACGGACCGCATGTCAATTATGCACACGTTCGTAATGCATGTCGTTATGTTTGTTCGCCACTTACCTGCAGGTAGTAAGAGTTTTAAATAAACTGAACTTTCCGCTGCAAGTACAAATTAGTGCACTAACGACGTATAATATACTAACACTAACTAGACGTGACATGACTGGTAAACTGATATATTAAAAATGTGTACAAACTTTTACAGTTTTCAAAAGGCTGTTTTCAACCTGTTATTTAAGTTTAAAGAATAACACGCAAACTCTACATTCACCATTCGTTTAAGATTTGAAAAAGTAATTATAATTCAAAGTTCCGTAATTGCAGCAAAATTTAGAAATGTTGAAAACAATCACTGAATAAAATCTATAGCGAATAGTCTAGCTAGATATTTGGTGGATAGCGGTAATAAATAACGAATGGTTTCAATAACTAATGCAATTAAATTTGAGAACGGGTCAGCACTATTGACACCACAATATCAATTATATTGTAACCCTTCACCACAACACCCTTTGACCACCCAAATGAAGACCCTTAATTAATCCACATTTCAACAAACAACAAGTTAATTAAACTCCTAACAAATTGATGCATCATTAACTTTATGTAGGTGGGCAAAAGGTCACATAGAGCATCATTGCTACCCATTTCGGTGGCTACAACTAAACTAAATCACGGAAGTAGGCATATTATATGTATTTATACCTACAGTTTACAGAAAGGCCAGCCGTGAATTGCACTACCTTGGCATTTAAGGGAAAATAATACAGCTTTGTTAACTCGTGTTTTGTACCAATTTGTATATCTGTATCTTTTTCTTCTTTGGGTCACGTTGAGGGAAAATATGTATGGATTTCGATCTGTATTTTATGTTATATTTGTTTAACTTCCCATTAATATAGTCAGTTAAAAACTTCGATCAGTTAAATCAAATTTCAGAATATTGTAATTGAAAAAGGCAAATAATTAAGATTAGAGATGAAACGGATAGTTGTTTGGCCGGATACCGGATACCGGATATCCGGCCAGCTGCTAGGCCGGATAGCCGGATATCCGGCGGCCGGATAGTTGACCCATTGTCTCGTTGCATGTTATGACGAGTATAACGCCGCACAGGTGCTTCGAACGCGATCAGCTATTAGTAGACTAGACTAGTCACACTTTTCGAAAATCGAATCGGTCCGAATAGAATGTCAGATTTTGCCACTTGTCTAGGGGGCAGATCAATTCGGGGGATTTCGGTTGTCATCGTGAATTCGTGAGTGTGTGATTGAATAGCGAAAATTGAATTAGTTTACTTGCTGCGTAATCTGACTTAACTGCATCATGTCATCAGACCATCAGTGAAAAAAAGATCGCCTATTTTATTTGGAAATATTTCGACATTAACAGGTATTTATGTATTCGTCATTAGAGTGAATAGCCCAGAAAAAGAAATGAAATTTTTGAAAGGCCTTAATATGGCTTTTTGTATCTTTTTGGACTTTATATAAAAGCCGTCGTTATTATAAGCCATTTTATTAATATTTACCTCAAAGATTAATGTATTTCATTTTATTAATATTAAATTGTCGTACTTTTTTAATATCCGGTATCCGGCCGGATAATGAGTTACTATCCGGTATCCGGCCGGATAGTAAATTTAGGCCGGATATCCGGCCTACCGGATAGTTACCGGATATCCGTTTCATCTCTAATTAAGATACAATCAAAACAAAGTAATCACACCAAAAGTAAGAATTACGATGTTCGGCGGACTGTATTTACATTCTTAATTAGCACAGTTTTTTACTACAAAAACTAAAGCGTAGGAACTCTACCACAGATTAATGGCCCGTTANGCCTGTTGTTTACATCCACATGTCAAGCGTAATGGCGTTTTTTCTACGGTCATTAGCGAATCTGTGGTCTATTTTTGCCATTTTTACACCGCTTAGTTTTCAAAACCAGATTTAAGTAATCTCTTCGAAGACATAATTACTATTATTAATATAAAAAATGTCGCAAGAACGCACATTATTTATTTGTCATTATAATGTCGTTGTAACACGTTTTGCCTTTGAAGGTCCTTAACCTTTAGGATCAAAGCCGGGTCGTGAATTAGGCAGCCTATAAATAATTGCTATCAATTTGTAGTATCTTATACAAGGGTATTTAAAGCGTATAATACCAGCAAAATTCATATTTGGTAGTAAATGAATAAATAAGTAATAATATTTTTGAGGTCAAGATACGATTTTTCCAATAAACAGGTGTTACCTAGTAGACACAATATTCATAATTCTATGCTGTTCGTACACTATAATGTGAATATATAATTCATTTATTTAAATACTCAATACATATTTAGACATGATTAGTAGTTAGAGTACCTATTTGATTAGAGTTGAGAATTAGTGTCCTATACATAAATGATTGTATTGAGGGTATTAATCACGCGACCTCAGTTAGAAAAGCCAAATCTCAAACATTTAAAACTCTATCAACATAACACATCCAACTGGATAAAAGTGGGGTTTGCTGCAGCATTACTCCTCCATAATTGTAAGTTAATAAACAAATAACTGTAAAGTGAGGTGCACATAATATAAAGCGTTTTCTAATATGTGTGTCGTTAAAGTTAGTTCGTCGCGCCTTCGTCTGCGCGTAACGGATCTCCTTTTATAAGCAAGTATGGTTGAAGCCCACACGTTGATATTATGTTAATCTGCAATGCCGATCGGTCCGTTAGTGATGAAAATATTTATTAAACAAGTCTCTTTTTGATGCTAAAACTATTGGAAAGGATATTTGATTAAGTTAAGCTTTACCGAAGCATAAACATTCTGCTCTACCTCAGTTAAAAGAATCCATAGGCTCATTTCAGATTCATGATGTCTCAAATTGTAGATAAATCTGGCAACTGCAGGACTCCCTTAATGAATTTAACTCATCTCAGATTTCTTAAAGGTTTTCTTGTTCTTCTCAGCACTGGCCCATTTATTGTCCTGAAGCAGTGGTAGGGTTAATACTGGGACGTGTAAAAGTGCTTTTTTAAAACCTATTTGCATAAATAAATGCGTTTTATGAGTTTTTTATGAGTTTTCAGTTTATTTATTTATTTAATAGGACAACCAACAAGACATACACTGGAAGACAATCAATATTTACAACGTATTTAACAGTTATAAAAGAAACGTGGATTTGACACGAAAACAATATTAGCTCGTCAATAGATTTCAAATACAATATCTTCAACTTAAATATAGCATAGTACAGTCATAATTATTCCGCCTAGATAGGCGGGTAACTTAGATTTAAGTTGCCCATCCAGCGTTAGACGTAATTGAATTTTGTATTGCGGGGATAGCATCTCAAGCGGTCGCTCTGCTTAGCTTGCTTGCAGCAGTTGCTGCTTATAAGTCTTTCCCAAGTTGCAATGGAAATAATGCTCGAACAAAAATTGAGATTTTCCAATGTTCCAATATTACGAGTTTGGATGAAAGCACATCAACCTATCTAGCGCTTATCTCAGTCAGTGTGTAAGGTATGGTAGCGGCACAAGAGTGTGTTTTTGTAAAATCAAACGTCAAAAGGGACTATTCCCACCTCTCGTTCCCACCACTG
This sequence comes from Ostrinia furnacalis, assembly GCF_004193835.3. Taxonomy (NCBI): domain Eukaryota; kingdom Metazoa; phylum Arthropoda; class Insecta; order Lepidoptera; family Crambidae; genus Ostrinia; species Ostrinia furnacalis. Next base: position 114,851 of record NW_021132275.1, on the reverse strand, counting down.
CAACTCCTGTGTAGCCAGGATCTACAGCTTGACCGCCACAAAAACCCAACCAATGAAGGTCAAGTTTGCCCCGGGGGAAAGTTAAACTGTCATTGGACCCGCAACGAAATTAATCAGAAGAACATAGGAGGAGTTCGAAATTAAGGTTCGACTTCCCTCCATTGCAAAGTAGATGACAGGTGACAAACAAAGGTTTAAAACCTTTAAGAAAAGATTATGCACCACGGACAATAAATTAAATTAAGGGGGCCTATCTTATGAGCAATTAGCAACTACCTGCCAATAATATTATTCACAAAATCGCTTAAAAGCACGGAAATTTTTCCTTGTCGCGACAAGATCGGTGTAATAATTTGCGGAAACAGATGTATGTTGTATTGAATAATATCAAACGTCAGCTAGACTTCAAATCTCCTTAAGATTTATATGTTCGGTGACAACATAATATGTCAATGTTACCCCTCCCGTACCGCTCCCACACCTCAGGCTCTGACTGAGTTAACCTATAAATAAATACTTAGTTATCTTATAAAGTTGCTATTTCTCAACACCAATAAAGTCTGCATAGTGTACGCACGTAATGAACTTTTTTCATATTTCAATATCTCAAACATATTCTCAAGCATTAATAGCCGATTATAAAATAATTTGTGTAATAATTGTAGTGACAAAAAACATTCTCACAGTGCGAAAAAGTATTCACATAGAATTAATTGAGGATAATTTTACGTGTATTACATTATTTACTGCAAATGTTATGTACAAAACATTGAGAGGTATGTAAAGCCGGGTCTTCAGCGCGTGTTTTGCTCTACACAATCATCAAAAACATGTCAGCAATTTTGTTGAATGTTGAGATTTTTTTGTTGATTGTGTAGGGCACAACATGCGCTGCATACGCGGCTTCACTATTACTACATAGTATAAAACAAAGTCCCTTTCCGCTTACTGTCCCTATGTAGTATGCTTAGATCATTAAAACTACGCAATGGATGTTGATGCGGTTTTTTTTAATAGAAAGAGTGATTCAGGAAGAAGGTGTATATGTATGTATACTTAGCACCCGTGCGAAGCCGGGGCGAGTCACTAGTTACTATAAGATAAATGTCACAGATATCCATTTCTTAGACACGCCATCACCTAATTCCCTACAAACTCGCTGACAAGTAATTGCGACAATGCGAAGAATTGAATCTGAATCAATTATATCTGACCTAAGCTTCACCACCCCACGCTATGTGTCACAAATCTATAAAAAAAGAGCGACGACAGAGTTACAGACAGCTCGTCAAGAACAGCTAGTTCTTTAGATTTTCTTCAATCTTTTAGCTCTGTTAACTGCACACTACTAAGGCTGAGTTGCACCACCTAACTTTAACCTTAACTTTATGGATAAGCGGTGCTTTTGTGAGTGATTTCTGATGTTTGTTAAAGTTAAAGTAAGAACCATGTTAGTAAGATTTTAAGATTACTTAAGATTGCTGGTGCACTTCAGCCTTAAAATCTTTGATGTTATGAAAAAGATAGACTTGGTTGTTTATCGTTTTGTTCTTTCTTTCACATTAAGGTATTAATAAATATTTTTCTCCTTTTGCAGATCCAAGCTGAACAAGCGGCCTTCAACCGGTGTCATTATTAGTCGGACAGTTTTACGAATATTAGGTAAGGATTAAGAGCATATTGTAATTATAATAAATCGTTCGTTCGTTCGTTTCAGCCGAAAAACGTCCACTGCTGGACAAAGGCCTCCCCCAAGGATTTCCACAAAGACCGGTCCTGCGCCGCTTGCATCCAGGTACCTCCCGCGACCTTCACCAGATCGTCGGTCCACCTAGTTTTATTATAATAAATACTTATAATAAATACCTATGTATAATAAGCAGCAGCCACACATAGCCACATAATCTGGCATCTTCAGAAGAAGCTGTGACTGAGCCTTAACGTAGCCTGAAATAATATTGAACACAAAAAAAAATCATTTTCTGAGAAAACAAAATAAAACTATTTCCTTCTATTAAGAAATGTTCTAAAACTCAGTAAGGTCAGATATTTTGGCACATTATTGAAGACCAATTTTAACTTCTCACTTATATTCTTTGTGATTTTTCTTCTTCCCATTCGGGAGGCAGTTGGGATTACCCCTTTTTGACAGTTACATTAACCACTTATCAAACAGAATTTTCTGTCACTTCTTGCTTATCCATACATGTTCTAGCCGTTCTCCCTGGTCTACGTCACCTACTCTCATTACTGCGACATCGAGATTTTTCTCTGTTGTGCAGCTCGGTGCCCGGTACGAATGAGTGCATAACATTGCATTATATCTAGCTGTGCGGCTTTCAAACTGTGGGTTGCTAACGCCCCAGACGGGAGCTAAATCACACTTAAAACTGCCCTAAAGGCAAAAAGAAGCTTAACAACCGTATTCACAAACGATTCTTGCTTATGTGAAGCAGGAAATCGGACGCACAGCGTTGAAGCCTGGATGTGGGCAGCCCAGGACTGTTTATTGTGGAAAACCTTGGGGGAGGCCTTTGTCCAGCAGTGGACTTCATTTGTCTGAAACGAACGAATGTTGGCACCCAAGTCATAGGTTCTTTTTTCCGTACAATATCTATGAGAAAATCATATTTTGATAGCATAAGGTTTATTGTCTGGTTGATGTTAATTAGGTACCTTTATTTATAATTATCATATCTGCTACATTATACTTGTAACTAAGAGTTATAAAGTGGAAAAACTGTTATTGGTATGCCTCAACTCAATAAATAAATAAATAGAAAAACTTTGAGCAACTTTGCGTTACCACTTATGAATTACAAAAATGTCATTAGCTGTGAACGATCGGCGTTTACTTGCATCCCGGTAGTGAATAGCGTACAAATGCAGATAACAATCAACTTACATTACACACACTATTGCAATTACTTATTATGTGTGATGTCAATACATAAAGATGATATTGCGTTATAATGCTTTTTTTTTTTCATTTTTATTGATATAAATCTTTAGTTAAAACAGGGCACTTTTTCAGTGGAAAAAAAGAGAAAACTTACAAATGAGAGTAACACTTACCTAACTAAAACTTTTTTATAAAGTCAAACTAAAATCATCTGTTAACAACTTACTACTTAACAACGTTACTTTAAAATTGAAGATGTGTACATGTAACGTAAAGAGTCAGCAAAATCTGTCATCTCATTGCCTAATTCATCTTCGCTATGAAATTAAGGTTGCACAGTTAAATAATCCAGCACATACGATTAGTCTAAACATTCAGTTTTTGAATAAGCCTTGTTGATTGATTCATTAGGTTAAACTTTGGGCATCTTTTTTATTACTTTTTGTAAGTAACATGTATTTCAATGTATTTACTTATTTACTTCACACACTAGCTACAACTTCAAGACATAACATATCAACTCGTATTTTAAAGATCGTATTTCCTTCTACTTTCAATTGCATCAGTCTATAATATCTCCAACTTATGTAAGATATGCCAATCATAGGGTGGAAGAAAGAGATAAACTGATAATGTAGGTACCGTAATGGTTTTGCGAAATAAACTCAAAACACTAACCGAATCGTATGCCAATATTGTTTACCTTTTGGTGTACAGAACACTCATTGCGCAAGTCAACCCGCACTTACAGTGTTAAAAAATAAGAAAATGTTATTTTTTTCTGCTGACACGTCTGTCTTGAGCCCATTGTTATAAGACTTAAAGTTGGTTACACCAACTGCGTAGAGCAGTAGCACAAATTGATTCTATTGAAATTAAAATAAAAAGATTCACTTTGGACGTCTTGCAGAAGCTCAGTTCGTGTTACGAAACGTGATGATTGCTTTCAGACCGAATGTCTTGTTAGGCAATGATTACTAGCATTTTATTGACAAATGCAACTAATACAAAATAATCAGCGAGAAGCCGGAAAAGGTGGTTATNGTGGTTATAAAAAAATCAGTATATAAGTATGGTTCCGACAGAGTAAAATAAGACCACCTCCACTCTTCGCGTGGATGTCGTAAGAGGCGACTAATCCTTAACTCACCTGATCATCGTGGGAATTGTACGCCAAATCCTCTATTTCATCATCATCATCAGATTATTTGACCTACAGGAACACGCCCTCTCTAATTTACCAAAGGCAAATGGGGTATTAATGTGCTGTAGTGCTATAACATGAATTTAAGATGTGAGATGGTCAAAGTTAAATCTCGAGTTATTCATGTATTTACCTTGTTCTTAAGGAAAATTTGCTATTTTTAAAAGGAAAAAAAAGGAAAGCTTCAAGTAGGTATCTACTTGAAGCAAGGTTTTAGTTGATGATGCAGATGCAAAAAAGTTAAACGATGAAGAAAAGGTCAAATGTTATTCGTTTGTAAGTAAGTATGTTAGGTAGATATTGATTGGTAAAGTTCTAAAATCCTGCGAAACGAACTCGTATATAACGTTTTTAATGGGTTATTTATTTTTTAATGTACTTTACTAGTCACGGACAAAAGTCTTACAGTCCTTGAACCATTTCAATCACGTAAGTTTAAAAATGTAAGACATGTTAGTACGTTGGCGCCAGCAGTAAATCTCGTGGCTAAGTAGAGAGAGAGTGCGGTGCTGGCCTATACAGTACCTCTAGTAGGAAAAACTTTCGAGTTCGTTTCGTTGCGTATTCAAAGTGTCATCGAAAAATTTTGTATGAAAAATTAAACAGCGCCCCCTAGGGCGGCTATAATATAGGGGGCGCTGTTTAATTTTTCATACAAAATTTTTCGATGACACTTTGAATACGCAACGAAACGAACTCGAAAGTTTTTCCTACTAGAGGTACAGAATTCATGTTGCGGGTATTCTGCGGTGCCACTACTCCGTAAATATGTAGAGAGAGACAACATTGAAACTCTTTCTGTCGTCTGCTCAAAAAAAGAGGATCTGACAATACCTACCAGTCAGTTGAGATAATTTTAAAAACTGTCAAAAATATTTTACTGGTATGGAAATATTCACGTCATTGGTAGAGTTAATTTTTCATTCAACTGACCAAATAATATTTATTTTGACCAATAAAAATGGAATTTAACAAATAAGTGAACGAAAATAACTGAGTACCTACCTACCGTCTTTTCAAACGCCATGAACACGGTTGTTTGTATTTCATAAAACAGAGTTATGTTAACGGAAAATTAATTATACCAATTAACTTATACGCATATAAATTAAGTTTTGTAAGGGTTCATATTAGCAGGGTTGGCCAACTGGTCGCGCTCCGGTAGACTAAGATATGGCCGCAATCTGATGGGCGCATCTGATACGCAACGTGAAAGCGGAATATAAGTTTCCGTCGTTTGCTTAATTTTTTGTTTATAATGAGGTTGGAGTTGAAATTTTCCATCATAAAAACCATAGAGTATGGAGTAGGACATGTAATTTTAAGGGTTACGTACCTAAACGGTAAAAAAGGGGCCCTATTACTAAGACTCCGCTGTCCATTTGTCTGTCTGTCAACAAATGTATCTCATAAACGTGAGAGTTGAAATTTTCAGTTGAGTTAGTGTACTATCTTAGGCTGAATTTCACCAACTTACTTTAAAACAATAACCGGTGAATAGAATAGAATATAATTTATTTATTGCTTTTTCTGTGTACAGTGGTAAGGTGCGTTAACTGCGATAGATGTTGCAACTCAGCTTTAAACTTTTTGTCGAGAGATATCGCATAATGTCATAATAATAAATGTTTAAAAAACAAACTACGATCAAAATGAGACAAAAAAACGGCCCAAAAATATGTAGTGAATTCGGTCCTGCTACAAAAATCGGCAAGGAAACCATCAACGAAAATTATGTAAGCGAGATCCTCCTTGATTGTGTAACAATACAAGATGTTTGTAAGAATATTCGCATATCATTAGCCGTTCCATGTCCTCATCTGATAAGCAATATGGTCCTAACTCTAGATGATATGATATTATGGTATACATGAAAGGCAATGGCGGTGGTAGTGGGACAAATAAGGCTTGCATTATGTATGCAATCTTTCAGGGTATTGTGTATTATGCGAGCAGGATCGGAGGCATTAGCAGGCATTAACGGTGCAGAAATGGAAGCATAGTTGTAGTCTGTAGATAACAGTTTACTCATTGTCAAATTAGGTAGAAGGGATCTTCCATCGGGTAGCTTTAATATGGGTAGGCAGTACGTATAGTTCCTTAATGCTTTCAATTGCATTTTCGACTATGGCATACAAATAGGTATGTTCATAATCTATTACATCCTCAGTGATATCTTCTTTTTCTTTATGAACTCATACCTATTTGCTTAGCAATGAGGGTTTTTGCGTATGAAAAATCTGCTAGATGGCAATACGTAGACGTGAGGTCTAAATGCTGCATGATTGGTTATTTTTGACATGACATTGACAGATACGTCAAAATTCACCAATCACGTAGCAGTTAGACCTCATATCTACGTCTTGCCATCTAGTGGATTTTTCATACGCGAAAACCCTCATTGCTGAAGTTCACCATCAGCTCTATCTACAATTCTATGTCTATATCTTGCTTTAAAAGTAGAGTTTCCACCATCACAATACAGGCAGTGATCAATACCTACTCCTCATAACATGATTGGTTACAGGTTGTTATTTTTGAAAAACGCTAGCTAATTTTATATTTTCGCTGGCTTTTATTTCTATGCTGTAACGTCACATGGCCAAGCGTTGTATTAGAAAATGATAATTGATCGCATCTGCAATAAATTGCTCTCGCGTGCATCTAGCTTCGTGTATAATGCGACAAGATCAATAGAGACATTATACGTTGCCATACGCTGGGAATCCGTAGGTTCTTGATGCTGGATTTTAGCATAGAATAGCGTTCGGTTTGTTCATTGCCTCCCTCACAGATTTCCACAATGACCTGAGTTGTCCGGATCTAGATACTTCCCGCGACCTTCACCAGATCGTCGGTCCACCTAGAGGTAGGTCTGCATCCTCTAGGTATCTATTAAGAAATTCTTAGTCAATAAGGCAAACTAAACATGTAATAATGACTTAAAAGCTTTTATGGCTCTCTTAAAGAAAGTATTAGATCTTTGAAAAACATTTGGAATATACTGATAAAATCAGGGAAAGTCTTGTTTCCCCCGTGTACCAAGCTAAGAAAAGTAAGTACTAGTTTGATTCCCACATGCGGCGGTTGTACTTGTAGTATACTATCGTCAGTCTGACACGCCGTAAATAATTACAAGTTGCTATGCACGCGGCTCACATGTAATTATTGCAAAAAACCAATATGTTAGTACGGGGTAGGCTCGCCGCACGCGCAACAACGGAACGCGCCTGACGACTATGAGCGACAATCTATTTGTATAACAATGCAAAACTTGATCTTGATTGTTCTAATTCCGTTACTGAAACGTCTACGTTTAGTTTTTAGGCCTTCAGAGGAAAAGGTAGAGCAGAGTGCCGCTCCGCTTATGGTGGATTGCTTGACCTCACCTTGAAGTGAGTTTGGTAGAAAACGGCATTAAATGCTTACTTATTTGTGGAGTGATCATCTTAAAATCACGGAAAGTATTGAAATAATTTTCCATAAATCAGGATCTAAAAATAGAGTTAATGAAATGAAGTCAAAAGTCTGAGATATGTAAAACGACTTGCGATTTAATTACCGCTATTTAACGTTCAGCACAACATGGGCCTAATGCATATGCCTATAATATAATGGCAGTGAAAATACCAGCGGCTGTACGTCTTACTTGACTTTCACTGGGAGATTAGACTTTTTTCCCCATTTCTACTTGAATGGATAAGTCTACGGTTACCGTAAAGATCTAGACTAGACGCTGTTCAGTTTCTTATTGTTTTTTGATTCCACTTAGCGTTAGGCAAAGACAGATCACGCCTGCAGCCTTTGTCGGTAAAAAGCGTTGGGTAATGAATCTGTGACAAAGAGGCTTTGTCTATGAAGATCACGCTTGAACTCGGCGTCTGGTTTTTGTTCAGCATCTTAAGTAACAGCACAATGGCTGATCATTTTTGGTTTCAGTTTCATTGGCAATTTTTCGGTCGCTTAGCACTTACAATGAACAAACAAGATTGATCAGGCTTAAAATCGATTACCTTTATACAGTCATTAAACGGGAAACAATGACATTGCATTTTAACATCACACATCATTAGTAAAATTGTGATGAAATTACAACCAGAAATTATTTAATTATGTAATTCTTGAAAAAAGTTGAGTTTACAGAAAATTGAATATGAAATCGATAGCGCACTAAAATTAATAGATTGTGATTGACTCAATGCTATTTCCATTTGTCAGGTGCTAGGTAACTATTCTTATCGGGCACATTTTATGATAGGACCTTTTAATTAAACATTTAATAACTTCTTTGCCCTGACCTGATCCAAATTATTTTATTTCAAAGTAATTTTTGCGCATGCCAAATAGGCGCATCCGCAAATAAGGTAGCCCTGATTGATGACTGTGCGCGAATCTGTCAAAATATTGAGCTAAAAGTAGCCTCAGATTTGACAAGTCACGACCACGAAGTGAGAGGTCTGTGATGCGCGGGAGTTCCGCTAGCTGATTGATACAGGGTGAGTCTGCGTTTTGTCAATCGCCAATTGAATTCTGAAGACACGAGGATGCACACTAATTTAGAATTAGCCATGTCTCTTTTATTAATCGCTTTTTGCTGGGCTGTAATTACTCGCAGAATCATATTTTTTGTGGTAGATTTGTTTTCAATAATCAAGAAAATCTAAGAGAATGCCATGGCAACTTGGGTGATACGAGTACCTACCTATCTATGTTTGAAATCCGTAAAACAAGATTCTTTTATTGTTACGAAAATGTATCGGTACAAATCGTGACTTGTCAGCTAAGTAGACTCTACATTTTCAATTTTTCCAGGCATGAAAAGTTTTTTTTTCTTTATCCTGGTAACAATGGACAAATTACTCGTTATTTCTTGGCACAATTTCTGCCATTGTGCTTATTCTTCCTCGATATTTTAAATAAACATAACCGGGGAGTGTAATGCTCCGCGCACGGCCGGCGCATACAAATCGAGCGAGCAGGAAGCAACCGGTATCGTAGAGAATAGAATTACCATCTTCCGTATTAATACATTTTAACGCAATATCAATTTAACCGTTGCCAACATCACCATAAACAATAGTTTGGTGGCTCTAGCTAGTTATCAATCTAATATAGGGGCGTTAGTAAAAAAGATTTGGTTACTTTCGGTGTTTCGACGGCTAATGTCTAATGTTCGTAATACAGGATGAAGCTTTACTGATTCCAAGTAGGTATAAATTGAGGCTTTTAACCTAGACCAATAACCTAACGGACTTTAAAAATCAAAACCACAAGTTTTGTGTTTGTGTGGTACAAATCATGAAATTTTGCCCCCTCATAGCTATAATAACCTCATTGAAAAATCGAACTCCTAATTTTGCTTGTAATACACCTTTAGATGTCTCGTGATTTTTTCGGATGAGAAGAATAAGGAAGGGACCTGAAACACTTATAGAAAAGATGACATTACGATNATACATGATTTTTGCGAAAATTTAACCGTTTACGCAGCGTAAGCTCTCAAAAGGAAAAAAATCACTGATTTGAAACATTCTTCATTGGTGCTCCGCTCCTATTGGTCGTAGCGTGATGATATATAGCCTAAAGCCTTCAGGAACTAACGGGCTATCCAACACAAAAAGAATTTTTCAAATCGGTCCAGTAGTTCCTGAGATTAGCGCGTTCAACCAAACAAACAAACAAACAAACAAACAAACAAACTCTTCAGCTTTATAATATTAGTATAGATTAAACGGGAAACAATGACATTGCATTTTAACATCACACATCATTAGTAAAATTGTGATGAAATTACAACCAGATTAATTAATTATCAAATTATTTAATTATGTAATTCTTGAAAAAAGTTGAGTTTACAGAAAATTGAACATGAAATCGATAGCGCACTAAAATTAATAGATTGTGATTGACTCAATGCTATTTCCATTTGTCAGGTGCTAGGTAACTATTCTTATCGGGCACATTTTATGATAGGACCTTTTAATTAAACATTTAATAACTTCTTTGCCCTGACCTGATCCAAATTATTTTATTTCAAAGTAATTTTTGCGCATGCCAAATAGGCGCATCCGCAAATAAGGTAGCCCTGATTGATGACTGTGCGCGAATCTGTCAAAATATTGAGCTAAAAGTAGCCTCAGATTTGACAAGTCACGACCAAGAAGTGAGAGGTCTGTGATGCGCGGGAGTTCCGCCAGCTGATTGATACAGGGTGAGTTGGCGTTTTGTCAATCGCCAATTGAATTCTGAAGACACGAGGATGCACACTAATTTGGAATTAGCCATGTCCTTTTTATTAATCACTTTTTGTTGGGCTAAACCTACTTAATTACTCGTAGAATCATATTTTTTGTGGCAGATTTGTTTCAATAATCAAGAAAATCTAAGAGAATGCCATGGCAACTTGGGTGATACGAGTACCTACCTATCTATGTTTGAAATCCGTAAAACAAGATTCTTTTATTGGTACGAAAATTTATCGGTACCAATCGTGACTTGTCAGGTAAGTAGACTCTACATTTTCAATTTTGCCAGGAATCAAAATTATTTCTTTATCCTGCTAACAATGGAGAAATTACTCGTTATTTCTTGGCACAATTTCTGCCATTGTGCTTATTCTTCCTCGATATTTTAAATAAACATAACCGGGGAGTGTAATGCTCCGCGCACGGCCGCCGCATACGAATCGAGCGAGCAGGAAGCAACCGGTATCGTAGAGAATAGAATTACCATCTTCCGTATTAATACATTTTAACGCAATATCGATTTAGCCGTTGCCAACATCACCATAAACAATAGTTTGGTAGTATAGGGACTTAAAAGTAAAAAAAGAATTGGTTAGTTTCGGTGTTAAGACGGTTAGGCTTAATTTATTTTTGTGTCGTTTCAGTTTCGTGTCGTTAATACAGAATGAACCTAAATCTTGATTCCATATCAAGCGTAGATTGAGGCTTTGGAAGGTCAATATTTAGGTACCTAGACCAATCACAGGACTTTTAAAAACATAACCCTCTTTCTGGCCCCGTCGGATAAAAATCAAAATCAATTATATGTTTGTGCGGAGTAAATTAATTAGGTTTCTTAGTAATTACAAACATTTTACTCTTAGTGCGCACTTATATTGTCTCATGATTTGCCCTCCCAGGGCGTTACGAGACAAACATTATGAAAATGATGTGAAGAATGAGGAAGGGACCTAAAACACTTATAAAAGGATGGCATTACCTACATGACATCTCGCAGGCTGGCAATCCTACCGAAATACCTACATTCCTACCGCCTAATGCGGTGCAAGTAATTAGACATGAATAGTGTACAGAACTCGCGATTGTGCTCATAACGATTAACTCGAGATCTCGGAGCGTTTCCGATGCCAATTACTCGATATTGTGCAATCGACACTGATAATAATGATTATTTCTTACTGAGGTAATTCATTAATTTATTTTTTGTAATAAATACAGGGTGTTACAGGTGGTACCGCATTACTTTTTTTAATTGGCATACGTATTGTGCTTACTAGTAAGTATTTAATCGGGTTTGTCTTATAATTTTATACCCATTTTTCCTTTTTACTATCGATTCTTATAATTTATAATGCATTCCTGAGAATGCACGAATATACGTGGATAGATTTGTAGTACGAAGGCTCAAGGTCACCCAAAGGGCGATGGAGCGGGCTATGCTCGGAGTTTCCCTGCGTGATCGAATCAGAAATGAGGAGATCCGTAGGAGAACCAAAGTAACCGACATAGCTCGCAGAATTGCTAAAATCAAGTGGCAGTGGGCGGGGCACATAGCTCGTAGAGACGATGGCCGTTGGGGCAGGAAAGTTCTCGAGTGGCGACCACGGGCTGGAAAACGTAGCGTGGGCAGGCCTCCTACTAGGTGGACCGACGATCTGGTAAGGGTCGCGGGAAGAGCCTGGATGCGGGCAGCGCAGGACCGTTCATTGTGGAAAACCTTGGGGGAGGCCTTTGTCCAGCAGTGGACGTCATTTGGCTGAAACGAACGAACGAACATAGGCATGTACTACAAATCTATCCTGGTAGGCACCAGGCTAGGACCTGAGTTAAAAATTATTATAACCAATTATTACGTTTAAAATAAACAGCACTCTCAATGGGTAAGAGAAAATAGGGTATTGTAATTGTAAATGTTATTGCATCTTACGTAAGCAAATAAATTGCAAAAAGTCTGACGTAATATAAATAAGTATTTTTATCATCTACAATTTTCAGTAATGCGTAGGTAGGTTCTCCAATTCGAAACTGGTAGTTTAAAGAGAAATCGTTAATTTATATGAGAATAATAAAGCTGTTTTCTAAATAACAATAACACTACCAATGACATGGTTTCGCTGACCAACTAGCTGAAAAAACCAATAAAAATTAGTCTGATGTATGGGCTGAGTTTTCAACCGTCGGATATCTGAAGAAAAACTTGTCATTTTGACATATTTCCCACTGAAACTGTCACTGTCAAACTTATCCTTCAGTTAAGTAGTCCCACGACTTAAAAATCAGCCCTAAGTATATTTTTAAACGATTTTTTTATCGTCATATTCACCCAAGTTCAATATTCAACTATTTAAGGCTGAATGACGTTACATTTATCGTGACTCGTGTCGTGATCGATCGATCGGAAAGAAAAATCCATTAACTATCAGCAAGGAAGTGATATCTTTATCGACTCAAGGACGTTCCTTAATCCAAGTTGATCCATTGATAGATTATTAACACCTGAATAACACCTACAACAGCTTCTTACAAAGCTCCCTTTATGTTTTTGACGACTTTGGGCAGATAGGAATTTATTTGGTAGATAGGTAACTACTCATGTTTATAAAAAGGTAAATAATATATCAACCTACTTTAAATTCTTCAACAAAGTCAAAATCTTACAAGCCGTATTTGAATCATATTGTAAGGAATAGAAGGTTCAAGGTTTACATGCAAGTTGCGATTACCTTGCAACTTTTGTTTAGTTCTTTAAAAATTGGTCTATTTATAAACTAAATTACTTTTGATCATTATTCAGCTCTTATTAGGTCCCACTACAGCTGTTCTATTAGCAAATTGTTATTATTTTTTTCGTTGTGTTTTTTTGTGTCAAATATAGTTTTTTCTATTTCCAGTACTTTAAAACTCTACAATTTTCCGTATCGAATCATGCATTTTATACAACCTATGAAGTTTATAATTATAACCTATCCCATAAAACCTGCAAGATAACCAAGTTCACAATAACTTTCCATATACTTTCTGCTTTCTATATTCCGCTACGGCCATATATAGCAAAATTATTTTAATAATATAAATTACAGAATAAATAAAGCGAGTAATCATTATAAATTAACAAGAAAGCTCCATATTTTAAAACATGATTGAATTATTGAAATAACTACGATCTACGAGTAGGTATGGGAATTGAAAACGTTTGTTTACTGACCGATTGAGGTTAGTATTACTTATTGCAAGTAAAACAACCTCATATTAACCTTCATCGCTTACTACATTAAAAAAAGAATCCTCACTAATGATAACTAATAGGGTTGAATTTATTTTCACAAACCACGAAGAAGGTTTTGAAAACTAGGAATTCGCCACAACTCATTTCCAAGTCCCGACTGCATAACCACAGACTTTTTGCCCCTATCTGGTTACAGGCTCCAGGCTGTACGGTCCAATTCCTTCGCCTTTTTTAAATTTCGAAAAGAACTCACCGTTGGCTGCCAGCTTCGTATTTTTTTTTTAAAAAACGTCTCATCATGGCTTCTCGCAAAGCTTTTAAAGTTTAAATGGTTTAAATGAGAAAATCTAATTTCAGCAAGTGCTTTCATTTTGGCTTTTGCCCGTGGCTTTGCCCGTGTGAAATTCAGTTTAAGAATTCAATATCGTAAAAAATTATAGCATATTAAGTATACGTAAAATAATCCTGATGTAATGTACAAACAAAAATAATTTAGGTTCATCAAAATCCTTTCAATAGTTATTGCGTGAAAGAGTAACAAACATTATACATTATATCCATCCATTATAATAAACTTTCACATTTGTAATAGTATTCATAGGATTAAAATCTTGGCTCTACATTATCGTGAAATCTGTGCTAATAGCTTTATTTACAGAAACAATTTCTAATAAAATTATCACAAAATATTTTCGTAACACAGATAATAAAAAGTAATGTTTTGTGTTACATATCCACAAAAGTATAATGGCTACTTGCCGCGTTTCCACCCGGGATGCGTCGAGATATCCCACGCGATCCGAATACGAAATGACCCGAGCAACCGCGGTGCAGTCACGTGACTGGAAACACTCGATTTGTTGAGATTCGTGTTACATTATTTACTTGAAGATGATCATTCACTGTATCTGGCCAATAACAATCTTTTTTTTTATTTCTACAATTATGTAAAAAAAATTGACAGTCACATTCCAGATTATTTTTTCTTTTTTCGATGTAGGATTTATTTCACACCATTTAATCCAATAATAGTTATAATAATGTAATTTTATGTCAATTTAAATTGCGTACTTAGTGAAATCCACNCACAAAAACACTATTTTTAACACTGGGTACGTATTTAAGTAGAAGAAGTGCGAACTGGCAGAGCACTGAATCGTGACTGACGACGGATACCAATGTCAAATAAGATGTAAAGTGAGATACCCACAAAAAAAAAAAAAAAAAATCCTCAACTAACAGTGCGTAAACTGGCATCACCGTACGTGATACTACATAGTTCTTATTTCTAATCTCGAGGACAAAGCACGAGCATAATCCTGATGTACATGTACAAACAAAAATAATTTAGGTTCATCAAAATCCTTTCAATAGTTGTTGCGTGAAAGAGTAACAAACATTATACATTATATCCATCCATTATAATAAACTTTCACATTTGTAATAGTATTCATAGGATTAAAATCTTGGCTCTACATTATCGTGAAATCTGTGCTAATAGCTTTATTTACAGAAACAATTTCTAATAAAATTATCACAAAATATTTTCGTAACACACTAATAAAAAGTAATGTTTTGTGTTACATATCCACAAAAGTATAATGGCTACTTGCCGCGTTTCCACCCGGGATGCGTCGAGATATCCCACGCGATCCGAATACGAAATGACCCGAGCAACCGCGGTGCACTCACGTGACTGGAAACACTCGATTTGTTGAGATTCGTGTTACATTATTTACTTGAAGATGATCATTCACTGTATCTGGCCAATAAGAATCTTTTTTTTTATTTCTACAATTATGTAAAAAAAATTGACAGTCACATTCCAGATTATTTTTTCTTTTTTCGATGTAGGATTTATTTCACACCATTTAATCCAATAATAGTTATAATAATGTAATTTTATGTCAATTTAAATTGCGTACTTAGTGAAATCCACAAAGTAACTTTAAAAAAACTTTCAAAACCTAGCGTGAACAAATCTAGAGGTTCTATTGAAATGAATTTAACACATTTAACATGAATAAAATATCACATTGTGACTCTTTATCACTTAATTCTCTTCTTATTTATTCTTATAGTATCAACTGAAACACTTCTACTGCTCACATAATAATGACGTGTTTGTGCCCCAGTTTGCTCTCAGATTTAATACCAACAGCTCTAATACGGACCCACGCCTCTGTAACCTCTACATCACTAGCGTGCGGAAAAAAGCGCGCGAAAACAAACCAGAGTTGACAGGAGCACGTTCGTTGGGAGCGGTGTTTGGATAGGAACCCGATCTTCGTAGCTCCCTCATTCTTAGCAATATTTTTCCTGAAAACCGGAAAAAATATCCATGCTGAGTTTGTAAACAAACTCCAACTTATTCACGTTCAAATTTTCTTAGTCTAAACTTTTTTTAACTGTAAGATGCTGTACTTGCATAAATTAGGTNAATCCACTAAGGTAATGTGACTTGTCAAATCAACACCTCTGTTAGTCTTATGGTAAGAGACTATGACAGTGGTAAACATTGTCCCTATGGTTGCATTTCTGGGATCCACTAAGAGACTTTATGTCTGAAAAAATTAGAATTCACATGCCTAAAATAGTATCATACAAAGTATACTTTCGTATGCAAATTGGGATAAAATGCATACCACGTAACAATAAAGAATCCCGTAGACAGAAGCTATCGAGGTGGTCTGATCCTTCTTAGGAAGGTCGTTACGAATAACATTAGTCGGTTTTTCCATAATCCGCTCTGGTATGTGTCCCTTTGACGTATTATTAACCAAAAAGCGTTACCGACTAAAAACATCGGGGAGAAAGGAGGCTGGAGCTGTTAATTTTAACTTGAAAACATATTCTTACTAAACCTTTACATAGCCCGTAATATCTCTTAGCAGTTGAATTGTATACTTAGCGCTGTTTTGCACACCAAACTCTTAATAAGGGTTAGATGTGCTAGCTGCTATAACTTATAAACTTTGTTCAAAAATGTATGCCAAAATAATTCCGATGCTCTACATTAAAATTGGATAAATAAATAAATAAAAAATCGTTTATTGCTTGCTTTACAAAAAAGGAATTATAAACGAACATAAACATTACTTCGTTGATACCTTTCTAAACTCCAAAGATTGATAACAACGGTTCTTTTTCAGACGCCCCAGTGGCCTTGTTGCGGTCTGTTAGATAATAATAACGACATTAACAACTTAATAAGTTATTTTCTCTTCCAGCACTAACCGCAGAGCAAGGACATAATTAATGGCGGAGTTTACCGCAAGCGACAACTACTTTTGCAAATTAAAAAAGTGCTAGCAAAGTCCTAAATGCTGACAAACAGAGTTTAGAGATGGGCCTAAAATGCAAACAAAGCCTTCTTGGAACCCAAATAATAAAATAGACAGCCAAAAGATAGAATCATGTATATGTTACGGTCAAAGTGATAAATGTGAAAATTATGAATAATCGCCGGTTATTATGAATAATTACAGCATGATTTGGTAAATGTGATTAATATGAGGTCATTTATGTGTGTATAAAACCGCAAATTACTTATCCATAAGAACCAAATCTTCCCGTTGATTGGTTTGATATGAGATGAAAAAAATTACTTAACTTTAAAATCATTTTTGAAACCATAAAAGTTCGCAACGTTAAGTTGCGCTGCAGGTGTCAGACTTTAGCTCTACATTAATAAAACACGAAAATATTTCTGAGAACGAAGAAAATCTTTGAAGCCTAACAATCTTTGGCATGGTGCAATGGAGTGCCAAATTCTATTATTAGAACCTGCGGTTTATCATCGTTTTTCCCACTTGTAAGGTTGTACACTTTTTTTTGTTTCAATGCTGCCTTTATCCATATTTGGTTTTCACAACTTATTGTACGAGTAACATGTAAATATTTGTCACGTTGTTTAACTTTTTTTTTATTTTAATTGTGACGAAATTTAGTCAACTCAATTTGGATATGCCTAATTAATTCGTTAAGATTCGTTGTGTTACACAGATTTTTAAAAATTATGTTCCAATAATCAGTAGCAATGACGCAATACTTGAATAAATAAACATCAGCTCATAAACTATAGTGCACTCAAGTTAAGTAAGCAGTATATTGTGCATAAAAATTTTGATAACGTGCGTTCTTATCTTGTTTTTATAGCTTCCAAAATTGGCATACTTTACAACCTTGGGAGAAGGTGCTTAACTGCTTAGAGCTCGGAGATACACATTAAACCACCTGCTCCTGGCAGGTGCCCGATTTGTTGCCAATTTGGCGCAAGGATTTAATAAAGACCGGCTAAGTGTGCGTTGGAGTTGCTAACGATGGGTTCCGTGCTATCTTAGAATATTTTAGCCTCTATCAAGTTGTAATATCTGGATGGGGGTAGCGCGAATAGGTCGCTACTCGCTGTGGATCTTTGAGTTTAGACCTTTGTTCAACAGTTTACGTATTTCGGTTGAAAGACTATAAGTCCCTAAGTAATTCCCATTTATATTATCTTTTTTCCTAACGTTTTTGGAAAAGACAGACATCATGTATTAAGATTAAGAGACTTACATTATCAATAGTGTTTTACAAGAAAGTAATCCTGTTACGTGTTTTACAAACTCTATGATTTCAAGTTAATAAACTTAGAACTTTAGAACCGCAATAGCGGTTCAAAAGATACAGGCCTGTGACAAATGGACGGGCAGCAAAGCCTTAATAATAGGGTTCATTTGTCCCACTCCTTGGGTACGGAATCCTAAAAATGAGAGCCTTATTAAATGTAACATATTTCGGACAGCTGAGCGTGTGACAGCTTAGGAGCTGTGTTTTTAGATGTGCAGGTTGGCGCAGTCTGGCGTTTTGCTAAATCTGTGCCTACATTATGTATAGCACGTGCTCCACTTATCAGAACCTGGTATGGGACATGTTGCCTAAAATTTTAGCAGCAGGATGTCAGGTTAGCGACCAGCAGTAAGATATTTGCGTAAAAAACGTACCTACTCCAAATAATATGTATGGAACTGAATTGTATCTCTGGAGCCACAAAAAGGTTGTCCTGTGTTTTATCCTGTGTACTTTGTACTTTGAGGAGTTTTAAAAAATATATTAATTATAGGTAGAGTTTGGGACGGTGATGGTGGTGAAGGTGATTTTGTCACTCAGATCAATCAAGATCATCACTGAATTCAGTAACAAAATCTTCAGCTTGAATCACCTTTAACAAAACATACTTCAATGAGTTTGGAACAAAAAGAAACAAAGTGAATACCTGTACTAAGATTTTAATTCCCGGAAAATCAATTTAAACTAGTGGAGGCCACAATAAAACCATAAACACCAAATGGCCCCTTTAATGTCTGATATCACGCATATGTCTGATATGTGCATAGTAAACAAACCATTTCTCCATAAACCGTTTACCAAGTTCCCACGGCCTTATGGCCATTACATTCGGATGTTCAGATCAATCTCGCGATACTCCACGTTTCCCTACTAGAATTACGTTACCATAGTAACCAGTACAATCAGTAGGGTCATTTCTTTCAGAACGGGACTTTAAGTTTTCTCATTTCCACCGCTGCAACTCCTGTGCAGTAGGCCTAAGATGCTCGCCGCGATAAGCGGTTATCATGCCATTTTATCGATTTTGCCCAAACATTTTGACGTCGATAAAAGTTATCACGGCGCGCATCTTAGGCCTACAGATAACCATTGATGGCTAAGTTACGCGCGCGGATAGTAAAATTTCCTTTTAGAAACTTTTACGAGAGCTTTTAGCTGCTTCCAATTATATTTCTTTCCGAAATCGTTCCATCATAGGTCATTCTATCTATACCTACTTAGATAAGCTGTGTGCAAGCGCAAGCTCTTTTAATATTTCAGTATCTTCAAATCAGTTTGCGTATTACTCTAGTATAGAAAAGTTCTACATACTTAGAGCTTTTAATTCTGGGTTTATTTACTTGTCTGGGTGAGAAAACATGATTATAAATGACTTTTGACCTCAAGAAGAGAAAATTATGAGGTACCTGTTTTTACTTTTTTCTTTACTATACAGGAAACCCACTGGATCTCTATCTAATACGGTGGACACTAAACTTGTACGCGTGAGAATCAGCTGTTTATAAGACTTTATGGGGACGTTTTGTTTACAATATTTGTTGTGGGCAATTATTGAGCTGTTAGGGAGGTTGTTACGAGTATCATTGTTTTAACAAGAAACTTTGGGTTGTTTAAAAAAGCGGTCGTTTAACTGAGGAATTACCTAGATGTTTCTCTAACTCGTAGCTTCTTCATAGAATAGAGATGCGGATAATATCATCTGTTTATTTTATTGTGTGAATTGACATATCAATTAAAGAAATAGCCACTTTACGATACTGATCAATAATAAGTATGTTTAATTTAATAATAAAATACTACTACTTGATACTGCGCCACGATTGGGTGATCATCACTGACCATTTGCAAATTATTTAAAGTTACATTTACCGTTCAAAGAAGTCAATTCACATGGATTCTGAAAAACGACGTCTTAATGTTATCTAAATTGAAAAATAAATTGCAGCTAAATCACTTCAACGTTGGCCTAAATTAATCAAACGATAAACCCAAAATGGAAGTTGACAGAATGGATTATGAAGTTTAGCATAAAAGATTAGTTTTTCCCGCTGCTTCGCTTATCTTTATGCGTCACGAATTAACATACAATGGCACTAATATTATCACAACAATACACAACACGAACAGTTCCAGCCCACCACATTTTGGAACTACGAAAAACTTGAACTGTGCACTTGATAGATTTTTTGTATTTTAGTTACTAAAACGTGCGACAAGTCCAAAATATTGTTTCGTTTTAAACAATTAATAACGTAACTCAAAAAACAATGAATAACGTAACAATGTAACTCTATTGAGCTTCATTGCGGCCTCTTCATAATTATACATATCTAATATCAATTTAGATCATAGTAAAACGGTTAACGTTTATCACAGTTTTCAATAACTACCTATCTCTTTGTTTTTTCGAACTACTTACTCCGATAAATTTCGTTTCATTTTAGATATCCTTCTTTTTTATTTTAATTTACTGTCAAGATTCAAGTTAGCTGGTTGGATTCATATGACGTAACTACAAATTGCCTGGTAAAGTTAAATAAATTAAAACAATATGCTTTAAAGCAGCCAAATTGGCTGAAACATATCTAAGCTGTAAGTTAAAAGCTAATTTATTTCATCCGTAAAATTGTACGCAAACAACCACTCTAATCTTGTTGTGAGTTAAGTGACAGCTGTCAACCTTAATTTTCCTCATCCCTCTCACGCGTAAGTAAATATTTTTCGCTTCTGCTGGGACATTAACAGATTAAGTTACGTTTTGCAGTTTATTTTGTAAGAATAATATTTTGTATTTTTGTAGAGCTAACGGAATAATAGGTAACTTTATTTATTATGGGCTCAGTAATATTTACATTGTTTCTGGTATTTTTTAATTTATTTTTGTTAAATATTGAAATAAATAGGTACCTACATTCTGGTAGGTCATCAGATCATCAGAACAGGTGTTTAGTGTTAATAGACAACATGTTACGAACTTATCAGAAAAACATTTTATCATCCGTACACTAACCAAATCTGTAGTTTATTTATTTTAACCAAAAAATAATCCCACCGGGAGTCAAACCGGGGACTCCTATAAATCTTAAAACGATGCACCGCGCCACTCAGCCTAGAAGTATAATGTCGCAATAAAACACTATAGTTAACAGTTTAAGTGGTAGTTTACGTTATTGTAAGTTCACATTAATTAACGAACTGGGTCAGGGCGTGGAAGGGTGTTGTGAATTAATGGCGGGTAGATTAAATAATGGCCGCCAATAAGGACACCGCGGGAATTTTATCCTGGGGGTCTATCTTGGAAACAAATTCGAGAAGTTTGACTATATGCTTCTCTCTCACCCTTTACTGAAAAGGTCGATGGTGAAAGGACGATATGATATTGAAATTACGTGGAAAAACTGTCATTCTGTAACTTTGGTTACATCCTTAAAGGGAGGAAAATTAGGCCAACCTTTATTACGGCAGCAGAATAAAATATGCACCACAAAATTTAAACACTAATTCTTCTTTTCTAAATCTCTTATTTGTTTAATTCTATAAGGTGTTGTTTTCTCACCAAGCTCTCTTTCACTCTCTCTGGATTTTTTAGCATCAAAATAGACCTCCGAAGAAAATTTCCGGAATTTACACGAAATGTAACCAACAACCGAAAAGAATTTTCGTAATTTTCGAGGAAAGTGATCCTTACCGCTTATTTTTGTGGATTTAATTACTTTCAGTGTCATCACATTGATTAAGTAGAATTTAATTGCAAGATAGAAGAGAAAGTTGGAAGTTTTTTTTTAAGTTGCATCAATTACAGAGGACTTCAAGTAACAGATGCATTTTCGTAATGAAATCCACTCATACATAAAGCGTAAATTCAAGAACTTAATATAATAATATCATGACCACTCCTTGACACGAAACGAACTATTGTTATAAACAAACTACCACGTCAATACCATTGGCACATACATTCAGCTGCAAAACACGTCCACATTGTAGACCTTACCTCATCGACATTAGGGTCAAAAATATACAAATAGCTTCGGTTTATTGTACACAAGAACTCACAATTAAAATAGTTGACGCGTCGTTAGTAAGTTTATCAGATTATTTTAATACTTATTTTGACTGTAGCAATCCTTCAAGGCTGAAGATGTAATTGACTTTTTGTAAAATTTTGACAATTGGTTACTTATTTTAACTACGGATAAAAAAACTGGGCAGTAGTAAGTAATTAGATGGAAAATGTAGAGTATCATAAAGTNGAGCATAGCCCTCTCCATAGCACGCTGTGCAACTTTGTTAAAAACGTACCCACTCCAAATAATATGTTATGGAACTGAATTGTAGTCTCTGGAGCCACAAAAAGGCTGTCCTGTGTTTTATACTGTGTACTTTGTACTTTGAGGAGTTTTCAGAAAAACATTAATCATAGGTAGAGTTTGGGACGGTGATAGCGGTGAAGGTGATGGTGGTTTTGTCACTCAGATCAATCAAGATCATCACTGAATTCAGTAACAAAATTTTCAATTGGAATAACCTTTAACAAAACATACTTCAATGAGATTGAAACAAAAAGAAACAAAGTGAATACCTATACTAAGATTAATTCCCGGAAAATCAATTTAGACTAGTGGAGGCCACAATAAAACCATAAACACCAAATGGCCGCTTTAATGTCTGATATCACACATAGCCCCGCATTCTGGTGTGCATAGTAAACAAACCATTTCTCCATAAACCGTTTACCAAGTTCCCACGGCCTTATGGCCATTACATTCGGATGATCAGATCTATCTCGCGATACTCCACGTTTCCCTACTAGAATTACGTTACCATAGTAACCAGTGCAATCAGTAGGGTCATTTCTTTCAGCACGGGACTTTAAGTTTTCTCATTTCTACCGCTGCAACTCCTGTGCAGATAACCATTGATGGCTAAGTTACGCGCGCGGATAGTAAGTTTTCCTTTTAGAAACTTTTACGAGAGCTTTTAGCTGCTTCCAAATTTCTTTTTCCCAAAATAGATCCATCATAGGTCATTCTATCTATACATACTTAAAAAAGCTGTGTGCAAGCGCAAGCTCTTTTAATATTTCAGTATCTTCAAATCAGTTTGCGTATTACTCTAGTATAGAAAAGTTCTACATACTTAGAGCTTAATTCTGGGTTTATTTACTCGTCTGGGTGAGAAAACATGATTATAAATGACTTTTGACCTCAAGAAGAGAAAATTATGAGGTAGTGTTTAACTTTTTTCTTTACTATACAGGAAACCCACTGGATCTCTATCTAATACGGTGGACACTTGTACGCGTGAGAATCAGCTGTTTATAAGACTTTATGGGCACGTTTTGTTTACAATATTTGTTGTGGGCAATTATTGAGCTGTTAGGGAGGTTGTTACGAGTATCATTATTTTAACAAGAAATTTTGGGTTAGAGACTAAAGCGGTCGTTTAGCTGAGACATTAGATGTTTCTCTAACTCGAGGCTTCTTCATAGAAGAGAGATGCGGATAACATCTGTTTATTTTATTGTGTGACTTGACATTTTATATCAATTAAAGAAATAGTCATTTTACGATACTGATAAATTTAATATGTATGTATGATAAGTATGTTTAATTTAATAATAAAATACTTGGCCTGATACTGCCCCACGATTGGGTGATCAATCACCGACCATTTGCAAATTATTTAAAGTTACATTTACCGTTCAAAGAAGTCTTCACTTGGATTCTGAAAAACGACGTCTTAATGTTATCTAAATTGAAAAATAAATTGCAGCTAAATCACTTCAACGTTGGCCAAAATTAATCAAACGATAAACTCAAAATGGAAGTTGACAGAATGGATTATGAAGTTTAGCATAAAAGATTAGTTTTTCCCGCTGCTTCGCTTATCTTTATGCGTCACAAATTAACATACAATGGCACTAATATTATCACAACAATACACAACACGAACAGTTCCAGCCCACCACATTTTGGAACTACGAAAAACTTGAACTGTGCACTTGATAGATTTTTTGTATTTTAGTTACAAAAACGTTCGACAAGTTCAAACAATCTTGTTTCTTTTTAAAGTACAGTGTCTCAAAAAACAATTATTAACGTAACGCTTCATTGCGGCCTTTTCATAATTATACATAATATCAATTTAGAAAGAAAGAAGAAAAGAAAGAAAAATTGTTTATTTGGTTCAAACATAGTAATTTTACACAATTTGGATAATAATTAATTATAAATAAATTTTTGAACCAAAATGGCTCCTACTCAGCTTGTATCATATTCCGTAAAGAACATGATGCTGGTATTCTGTAGGAACCATTTTGAAAAGAGCGTCACCAGGGACGCAATAATTATTGGCATTTAACCATAAACATTAATAAACTTTTACATAAAAATGTAACACTTAACAATATGAAATAAAATCTACTCTTTATTGCAAAATACCTAGATTTTTCTGGTGCATTGTACTCTCTTAGGTGAGCATGTGAGCGTGTTGTGTACTATGAGTGTATTTGTGTTAGTGTGTGTGAAGCAGGCAGAAAATAATAACAATAACAATATCTACAAACATTACTTTAAAGCTACTCAAACACCGGATATCTGGTCAGTGAAAATAAACTTCTTTAAACTGCATTTGAAGGCTGCAATTGTTGTAGAATTTCGGACAGGCGGCGGTAAATTGTTCCAACACTTCGTGGCAGAATAATTATTCACAGTTTTCAATAACTTGGTATCTCTTTGTTTTTTCGAACTACTTACTCCGATATTTCGTTTCATTTTAGATATCCTTCGAATTTACTCTATATTTTATTTTATCATCAAAATTCAAGTTCGCTGGTCGGATTCGTAACTAAAATTTTCCTGGAAAAGTTAAATAAATTAAAACAATATGCTTTAAAAGCAGCCAAATTGGCTGAAACATAAGCTAAGTTAAAAGATAATTTATTTCATCCGTAAAATTGTACGCAAACAACCACTCTAATCTTGTTGTGAGTTAAGTGACAGCTGTCAACCTTAATTTTCCTCATCCCTCTCACGAGTAAGTAAATATTTTTCGCTTCTGCTGGGACATTAACAGATTAAGTTACGTTTTGCAGTTTATTTTGTAAGAATAATATTTTGTATTTTTGTAGAGCTAACGGAATAATATAGGTAACTTTATTTATTATGGTCTCAGTAGGTAATATTTACATTGTTCCTGGTATTTTTTAATTTATTTTTGTTGAATATTGAAATAAATAGGTACCTACATTCTGGTAGGTCATCAGATCATCAGAACAGGTGTTTAGTGTTAATAGACAACATGTTACGAACTTATCAGAAAAACATTTTATCATCCGTACACTAACCAAAACTGTAGTTTATTTATTTTAACCAAAAAATAATCCCACCGGGAGTCAAACCGGGGACTCCAATAAATCTTAAAACGATGCACCGCGCCACTCAGCCTAGAAGTATAATGTCGCAATAAAACACTATAGTTAACAGTTTAAGTGGTAGTTTACGTTATTGTAAGTTCACATTAATTACCGAACTGGGTCAGGGCGTGGAAGGGTGTTGTGGACTAACGGCGGGTAGATTAAATAATGGCCGCCAATAAGGACACCGCGGGAATTGTATCCTGGGGGTCTATCTTGGAAACAAATTCGAGAAGATTGACTATATGCTTCTCTCTCACCCGTTACTGAAAAGGTCGATGGTGAAAGGACGATATGATATTGAAATTACGTGGAAAAACTGTCATTCTGTAACTTTGGTTACATCCTTAAAGGGAGGAAAATTAGGCCAACCTTTATTACGGCAGCAGAATAAAATATGCACCACAAATAATAAACATAAACACTATTCTTCTCTTCGAGATACAGGCCAAGAGCTTCCTCGTTGTGGATAAAGAAATTAAAAAAATCTATAAGGTGGTTAGCTGTGATAGTGTTGTTTTCTCTCCGGGCTCTCTTTCACTCTCTCTGGATTTTGTTTGCATCGAAATAGACCTCCGAAGAAAATATCCGGAATTTACACGAAATGTAAGCAACGACCGAAAAGAATTTTCGTAATTTTCGAGGAAAGTGATACTTACCGCTTATTTTTGTGAATTTAATTACTTTCAGTGTCATCACATTGATTAAGTAGAATTTAATTTCAAGATAGAGAAGGTGGAAAGTTTTTTTTAAGTTGCTTCAATTACAGGGGAGTTCAAGTAACAGATGCATTTTTGTAATGAAAACCTCATCATCACTCATACATAAGGCATAAATTCAAGAACTTAATATAATAATATCATGACCACACCTTGACACGAAACGACTAACTATTGTTATAAACAAACTACCACGTCAATACCATTGGCACATACATTCAGCTGCAAAACACGTCCACATTTTAGACCTTACCTCATCGACATAAGGGTTAAAAATGTAAAAATAGCTTTGGTTTACTGTATGTACATCAGAACTCACAATTAAAATAGTTGACGCGTCGTTAGTAAGTTTATCAGATTATTTTAAAACTTATTTTGACTGTAGCAATCCTTCAAGGCTGAAGATGTAATTGACTTTTAGTAAAATTTTGACAATTGGTTACTTATTTTAACTACGGATAAAAAAACTGGGCAGTAGTAATAGTAAGTAATTAGATGGAAAATGTAGAGTATCATAAAGATTAAATAATACCAATGTAAATATTAACGAAAAAGCTCACGTTACTACGAATATTTTACGCTAACGAATCTTATCTATACTAATATTATAAATGCGAAAGTAAGTCTGTCTGTCTTGCTTTCACGCCTAAACCACTGAACAGATTTTGATTAAATTTGGCATAGAGATAGGACATAGGATAGTTTTTATCCCGCTTTTTGAAACAGGGACGCGCGCAGTTTTTTCTGTGACAGACAAAATTACACGCGGGCGATGCCGCAGGCGGAAAGCTAGTAATGAATAAAATAGAAATTATTTCATTCCAGAATGAATTAATTGCTAATGAATTAGTCTTAACCTTTACTGTTGAAATTAATTAGAGAGAGGAGAAATATCTAATGACTGTATCAAGTGACCGAACTGAAACTGAGCGTGGTGAATCAAGCTTGATTGTAATGAATTTCTCTTGTTACCGAGCC
Organism: Ostrinia furnacalis; assembly: GCF_004193835.3. NCBI lineage: Eukaryota > Metazoa > Arthropoda > Insecta > Lepidoptera > Crambidae > Ostrinia > Ostrinia furnacalis. The sequence continues at coordinate 87,549 of NW_021132275.1, read as the reverse complement.
TAGTTTTCTTCGAATATTACGTAATGTCTCATTGAGTGAAGGAAATTAATGAAATGAAACCGTTTGCAAAGGGAAATTGTATTTGTAGGGCTTTGCTTTAGTTTTCTCTTGGGGCTTCTAGATAGAAACATTGTTTTAGCCATATTTATGTTACCTACTAGTATCTAAGGTAGGTACCTCCTACCTACTATTGAAGAGGAGGACTCGTACTATTAAATATTAGGATTGAATTATAAATCACAATCAGTCACCAATGTTCCGGCCTAGTATTGTTCATAATAGGGTATTGTCATTGTTTTGAAAATTAATGATAATACTGAATTGCTAAAATGACTCCATTCTTGAAATTCAGCGTTGACACACAACGACAAAGTTACTACNTCATCTCTATCATAAAGATTAAATAATACCAATGTAAATATTAACGAAAAAGCTCACGTTACTACGAATATTTTACGCTAACGAATCTTATCTATACTAATATTATAAATGCGAAAGTAAGTCTGTCTGTCTTGCTTTCACGCCTAAACCACTGAACAGATTTTGATGAAATTTGGCATAGAGATAGTTTGAGTCCCGGAAAAGGACATAGGATAGTTTTTATCCCGCTTTTTGGAACAGGGACGCGCGCGTTAAAGATTTTCTGTTACAGACAAAATTCCACGCGGGCGATGCCGCAGGCGGAAAGCTAGTAATGAATAAAATAGAAATTATTTAACTCCAGAATGAATTAATTGCTAATGAATTAGTCTTTAACCTTTTGATTACTGTTGAAATTAATTAGAGAGAGGAGAAATATCTAATTACTGTATCAAGTGACCGAACTGAAACTGAGCGTGGTGAATCAAGCTTGATTGTAATGATTTTCTCTTGTTATCGAGCCTAGTTTTCTTCGATTATTACGTAATGTCTCATTGAGTGAAGGAAATTAATGAAATGAAACCGTTTTCAAAGGGAAATTGTATTTGTAGGGCTTTGCTTTAGTTTTCTCTTGGGGCTTCTAGATAGAAACATTGTTTTAGCCATATTTATGTTACCTACTAGTATATTAGTTAAAGTATCTAAGGTACCTCTTACTATTGAAGAGGAGGACTCGTACTATTAAATATGTATTAGGATTGAATTATAAATCACATTTATTCACCAATGTTCCTGCCTAGTATTGTTCTTATTAGGTACGTCATTGTTCTAATATGATAATATTGATTACTAAAATGACTCCATTCTTGAAACTCAACGTTGAATTTTGTTAAATTCAAAGTTTACCTGAATAAATACGGCTCAGTATAATAGCATATAAGGTAGAAAATTGTATGCTATTTCTAACCTTTTACCGATAGTAACTTGTTTATTTGCGACCCCTATTCCTTGCTCTAGAGCAAGTGAAGCAGAAGTCCCGTCCTCAATCCATTCAGGAAACTCCGCAAACTGAAAAGTTTTGTTCTTTTCCTTTTTGGGGTCATGAGATTCATTGGAAAATTGAAAACTCCTTTTCTCTACTTCCTTGGAGGCACAATTTACTTTATTAAGACTTACATGGTGGACTTAAATCTATTTTAAACTTTATTTACATTTTACTTTTTAATTACAATGAATAGTTGTATATTATAGGGTTGATTTTACTCTGTTTTTAAACTGCATGTTGTCTCTGTCAATTTCAAGCAAAATAACAAATAGGTACCTGTACCTACTTATTCACGATTATAATTATAAAATACTACAATACGAAACAGTCTCTACAGTTACTATCTTTAAGTTTCTATTTGCATGTTTTCTGCCTAACTGCTGAACCTTATTTGGTTAATGTTGGTAAATGGATATGTACGAATATGTATATGATGTATGTAGGGACATCGAAATAAATTATTGTGCTTTTGAAAACAAATACAATTTCAGGTCGCTTGATACCAACTTCAATCTAAAAGTTGTATATTATCTGATTTGCACAGATTTAGGATGATTTATTTCAAATATGGATTATCCTATTAAAAGTTAATGAATTTCTTAAATGTTAAATCATCAGGCACCTTAACAGTAAGTGCAAAGCCTTTTACAGCTGAACTGATCTTGATTGATCTTCCTCTATTCAAACAATGTGCAGAATTGATGGAGTCTTTGGTTCTCGGTTTCATACTGACCATCATTAATCAGTGGTTACTAAATCCTTTGATGCAAGATAAAAAAGAGCATGCAGTTCATATAGGTAATTAGGCAGAGTCTACTTTGAAATGGTATTTATTTATTGATGAGGATCGGGGTTTAAAGACTGTACGTAAACGAACGACTGCGCCATAAGCAAGGCTGTGGCATCTTTTATATTAAGTATAAGACGTAGTCGTAATATGAGTAGATGATATTTTGCAGAGCAGCAAAGATGTGTTAGTTAATACTTATTAAAATAGACACAATTAAACCTTTGTTCAGTAGCTAGTGATCTCTTAAAAATATTAAATTAAGAAGGATCTCAATTTAGGAAAAAACGAGAAACCACAAAAATAATCGCTCTACAGAAACATAATATTATAACATATTTAAGTTTTTGTTATGGGAAAGCATTAGTTTGATTTCATTATTGGTTTCGTGAGAATGTTTTTGTTAATATTAAGTACACAGCCAGAGAACAGTATGGATTACTGTTCAACAGGCGTCCACAACCCGTCTGGTGTAGGACTGAATCCCGTTGAGGGTGTAGGACTGAATCCTTCATTTACCTCTGGTATAAGAGTGGGTTGTGCTCGTGCAGTGGAGATGAGTAGGTATATGACCTGGATGGTGATTACAAGGAACAGGACATCAGAACAAGGTGACTGAGTTACTTCCGCCACTTCTTCTCAGTACCAGTCGATATTTTCCGAAGTGGTACTAGTAAACCAAGATATATTTGGGCTGTTTTGTTCGTTTGTCAAGTCCACTGCTGGACAATGGATGCGAGCAGCTCAGGAACGGTCGTTGTGGAAATCCTTAGGGTGTCTTTGTCCAGAAGTGGGACGTATTTAAGCTTCCTGAAAAGGGCCTACAATACTATGAATAAATAACATAACACTCGACCATAGTCTTAAAACAGAAAAAACACCAAGTACTTACTACAAAAGTATGATATCATATCACAAGTCACCACCCCATCGACACCTCGCATTGTGCCGTTCACACGAGCGAACCTTGAGCGCTTGCGCTTGCGCAACTATGCTTAAGTAACGCTATTATCCAACCACGTGGGAACCCTCGCTTGTGCCCCGCTGCTGAACTTCAACATTGAAGCTGAGGCTCTGATTGTTACTGATTAGGTTAAAAAGCTGTATATCATACTTAAAAATTTCCTTTAAAAAGCAAGGGGCTGGTTAAAGGTGGTCTTTATTGGTTTTCTATCCAGTGGACATATATGTACTCGTCCTAAATATGACACAAAGTTATATTTACTTTCTTTGTGACAATTAATAGTGTGGAGGGACAATCGACAAAAGTAGTTTACTAAATAACATTAGCGAATTAGTAAAGTGCGTCTTCTCAACAGCTGTTTTCAAATACAACTCAAAATGCTGGTAGAGCAACGCATGTAGGCTACATACAAGCAATATAAGAGCAACGTTTTTAAAGACTGAAAGCTTTTATTAGGAATTTGTTGAGGTTACAATACGTCATACAACTTATAAGTATTACCAAGTACTTATTATTATTCTATTTTTATTTTATTTTATTTTATTAGGGATAACAAACAATTGTACAAACGGTTTTACAAAAAGTCTTACAGATATATCTTAAATAAATGCACAACCAGCACCGTTATCCACAAAAATAACAAATAGAACAGCTACTAAGGTCGCACACGTTTGATTTTTTGGTATTTGTTTGATTATTCTGTGGTATTACTCACCAATTTTTTTGCCCTTGACGTCCTACAAAATAAAAAACGAGACATCTTTAATGAAATGTAATGGAACGCGGCATTCCGCACCAATTAACGAACAAAGCAAATAGTCCAGTCAATGAATGCTTTAACGACGGTGTAGAAAGAAATCCGTGGAACACAATTTCTGACCTCGGGACTTTATTTAGACTAGTTAGGAGGTGAACATTGCAAAAGTCCCCGCCATTAGCCCTTGAGCCGGCGGGGAGAGGGGAGTTTAAAGGTACCACTTTTCGGTTTTTCGCTTAATCCTCGGAAACTATGCGTCCTAGTCTCATGACTACTATGAACCAAAAAAAGCTTATTCAATTTGCTACAGGTGAGATTGTCAAGTTTTTCTATATCTTGTATAGTTTTCGCGGCATCTGCTCTAGAAGGTCTGTAATATTGGAAATTTTATCTTTGTCTTACATGTTCTCATCAGGAGAAAATCGACTAAATCAACATTGAGCTAATATTCTAGACATGCGGGAGCATGTTAAGCCCAGTTCTAGGGAGGGTACTGCACCGTGCGTATATTTAGACGAACCACTTGGAGCCACTTTTAACTCCTCATCACTCAAAAAGTACTGTGCATTAACACTTCAAATTTGGCTCATGTGTTGAGACTTGCAAGATAAACATCAGCTTCAAATTTCATAAATATACCTCAAACGGTTATTTAGGTATTGACGTTCAAAAATCGACATTTAGGACACTAAAATCTATCTATCACCTGTGAAATGTTAAAATTTACTGGTTTTTTATTTGTTCCTTTGTATTTACACAACTACCTATCTGGATGCCAAATTTGAACCTTCAAGGTCATCTGGAAGTGGCTAGAATTTGGTCTATAGGTCAGACATGTAGATTTTTGGACGTCAATATCTAAAGAACCGTTTGAGGAATATTTATGAAATTTGAAGCTGATGTATATCTTGCAAGTCTCAACACATGAGCCAAATTTGAATTGTTAATGCACAGTAGTTTTTGAGTGATGAGGAGTCAAAAGTGGCTCCAAGTGGTTCGTCTAAATATACGCACGGTGCAGTCCCCTCCCTGAAACTGGGCTTAACATGCTCCCGCATGTCTAGAATATTAGCTCAATGTTGATTTAGTCGATTTTATCCTGATGGGAACATGTAAGACAAAAATAAAATTTCCAATATTACAGACCTTCTAAAGCAGATGCCGTGAAAACTATACAAGATATGGAAAAACTTAATTATCTCACCTGTAGCAAATTGAATAAGCCTTTTTTGGTTCATAGTAGTCATGTCACTAGGACGCATAGTTTCCGAGGATTAAGCGAAAAACCGAAAAGTGGTACCTTTAAACCCCCCTCTCCCCGCCGGCTCAAGGGCTAAGGGCGGGGACTTTTGCTGTGTTCACCTCCTAACTAGCCTAAATAAAGTCCCGAAGTCAAAAATTGTGTTCCACGGTTTTCCATCTATAATGCTTTATTGACTGGACTAAAAGAAACATGACGAATTCGAGTCATGTTCACGATCCCTGGGAAACTGGGAACGGCGTAATTTTGTGGTGAAATAAATACATATTTCATGACCTACTTTAGAGAGCGAAAATCTTATTTGAAAATCTCGTAGCTGAAAATTTTCGTAGTTATACGGTAATATAACCACCTCTCGTTCCTACCGCTGCAACTCCTATGTAGCCAGGATCTACAGCTTGACCGCCAATATAAACCCAACCAGTGAAGGCCAAGGTTGTCCCGGGGGAAAGTTAAGCTGCAGGACACATGGTAGATATGAAAAAAATGAGTACCCACTATTTTTAGGGACGTGCTATTTTTAGGGATTTTTTTTCATAATTTAATAAAGCTTGGTCAATATGACAAGTACAAAATACTATGGTTAAAAACAATTTATCAGTGCTAGGTACCATGACACCGCATAGGGTGGACTCACGATGCCATACATATTTTAATTACATAAATTAATTAGCTGCGTGTTCCGACGCAATTAACTAATTAACAAGTTCAACACAAAAGATATCAATTTCTAGGGTTGATGCCGAATTCATTTATTAGACCCATTCAAATGATGAGATGTATTTTTTAACTAATTAAGTAATTAATTGTAACTGCGATTGTCTTCTTAATTGACTTTTATTAAATTATGTTTTTTTTGTAATAGCAGACCCAAATCACAAACAGCTATGTAAAGAGTTGAAATAAAACTAGAAAAACAAAACTTTGTGCTATTATGAATTGTAATAGATTTTGTTACATTTTAATAATATGAGCAAGTAAGTAAATGACAGGTTCTTCAAAAGATTTTGCGTTTAGATGGAATGGATAAGAAGCAAAAATTAACCTAGCTATGTCCTATTATAAATTAATAGTTCTTTCTAATCTAAATTAAAAACATAAATATTCTCTCACAACCTCTGTGGTGGTCACGCATCTAACCTAACCATGACTCCAAAATAAAACAGAAAATTACTATTTCTTTTTTTCCTCTCGATAAAAATTTAATCTTTACCATTTACTCAAACTGGCCAGCGAGAACCGGCACCGAAATTCTGAATTCCGAACGTTGAAAACAAAAGTAAGTTCGCACCGCGGTGACACGCACGCGCGAATCAGGGCGAAACGGTGCGCGCGCGTCTCTCGCCGCATAATAAATAACCTGCCAGCTGTCAGATGAGTTTACTGTTAATACTTATAGTATTAATAATACCATTAGAATCTCTTAACAAAACTAAAACAAAAACCTATAGAATCTGAGTTTCTGATTACCCTGTAAACTGAGTTTGTGTTGAAAACAATGAGTTTTTAGTTTTCATGCAATCAATAAGTAGAGTTTTCTACATCACGAGGGGAAAGCGTAGATTTATTGAAATAGGTACTATTGTACTTTGACAAGATTTTTGGATTCTTTTGGCTACAAGATGACTACACACGGTGTTACTTGTGTCTACTGGCATTACTGGCTTATTAAGTTTTCAATTTCCATGGACATACTTTTAGCGTTAAATTATTTCATGTTAAAGCTTTTTACTTGTATGATATTCTAATTAGTGATCTAGGCTTTTATTCTTTCTAAGCTTTGCACTACTTTCCTCCTTGCTTGTTTTTTATTTTTAGACATCTATTCAATTATTTTGTTATTTGTTACATGTAGGATAAAAATGTAAGAAATATCTACTCTTGCTAGAGCAGTATTCCATACGCTCTACATACAATAACTTATTTTTGTTTAGTAGGTATTTAAATAAAATAGCACATAGGTCTTCAAACCGTGACAAGGATGCAAGACGTTTGCGCACCCGTCTGGTGTTTGCCATCATATTTATTGTCTCTGAAATTATTTTAAACAGAGTGTGTCTAGAACAACAGTCGGCATTGTGAGTGAACACTTGTGTAATGATACTAATGATATCACAATACTTATTATTATGCGCGGTAAAACCCGCAAGGACGACTCCGTTGCCGTGCAAGTACTTACTTAGTAATGTGCAACGGATAACGGAGTTTTAATATAGAATTTTATGTATTTAGAAGTTAAGCTTCATTGCAAGTCTCTTTTGGTGGGCAGAGGTAGAGCCGTTCACTTGTAATTGGATCAGAGTGATAATCGAAAAAGGTGTTTTTATTAAGGTACGATTTCAGCATACCGCTGAAAATATTTTAACATTTAGAATCCGAGTAAATATATCCTTATCATAGATAAGAAGTAACTTTCTGTGAGTGAGTAGGGTGAAATTACTAGGGCACGAACAGAAGCCAGTTTTCAGTTACCCTGAAACTTCTTATTCCTTAGATATTTATAAAATTTCCTTGTAAATAACTTTTAAATAACCAGCATTTCAACTAATAGTATTTCCTATCTATGCATTTATACAACTTATAAACTCATAGCAAACTAAATGATAGAATTTGAATTTTATCTTCGCACATCTCAATGGGTTTATTTCGGCAGCTAATTCGGCTACATTACGTAGACAATTACTACACACGTCCAGTTCGCAACGCCCAGTCCCAGCAATTATTGTGTTACCAATCAAATTACAGGTTTCTATGACTCTATGTGAACTGAAACGATGCAAACATTAGCTTTATTGCTGTAATTTAATCAAACAACTTTATGAAATGTGTGCTTGGGAGGTTTTGATTCAAAGTGTGATAAACATGCACTAGAAGATGTACTAATTATTAAATTATTATCATGGTGGAGAGCATATCGAAGCATACATTTGTTGCTACATAAAACCTATTGAAACCACATTTACCATAATGTTTAGTTTGATCTATGCCTTCTAAAACCACGAATTCGACGTTGGACAATCGAGTAGAGCCAATTTTGATGAATTCCTTTCCAAATGTTTCGAATACGAATCGCACTCTATACAATACTTGCAAACTTACATTCGTTAGCTATGGTTAAAGGTAAACTTCGATTCGGTAATTGGATACTGTTCAAAAGTAGACAACGTATGAATTCAAAGATCACGATCTCGGAATTAATAATAANAACGCTCTTAATTGACTTTTTATTAAATTATGTTTTTTTTGTAATTGTGTGCTTAATAGCAGACCCAAATCACAAAAAGCTATGTAAAGAATTGAAATAAAACTATGTAATTAGAATCACAAAACTTTGTGCTATTATGAATTGTAATAGATTTTGTTACATTTTAGTAATATGAAGAACAAGTAGGTAAATGACAGGTTCTTCAAAGGATTTTACGTTTAGATGAAATGCATAAGAAGCAAACATTAACCTAGCTATGTCCTATTTTAATAAATTAATACCTAGTTCTAATCTAAATTAAAAACATAAATATTCTCTCATAACCTCTATGGTGGTCCCGCATCTAACCATGGCTCTAAAATAAAAAAGAAAATTCTTTTTTTTTTCTCGATAATAGTTGAATCTTTTCCATTTACTCAAACTGGCCAGTGAGAACCGGCACCGAAATTCCGAATTCCGAACGTTGAAAACATAATTAACTTTTTAAAAAAATAAAACCGACTTCAAATAAGTGAACACAAAAAAAAAATTAAAAATATTGCGTATAAAAAAGTTCATCCCCAATTTTCCACCCTTGGGGGTGAAATATTTTCTTCAAATTCGCATGAAACCACCCTTTTGATAATACCTATTCAACAAAAAAATAATCGTTCAAATTGATTTATAATCGGCGGAGATATTGCTTATAAAAAAGTTCATCCCCAATTTTCCACCCTCGGGGGTTGTTTTTTCTATTATTAAATTTAAATGGGACCACCTTTGAGGTATTNGGAGATATTGCTTATAAAAAAGTTCATCCCCAATTTTCCACCCTCGGGGGTTGTTTTTTCTATTATTAAATTTAAATGGGACCACCTTTGAGGTATTACCTATACGCCGAAAAAAGATTTGTTCAAATCGGTTCATAATTGGCGGAGTTATCGCGTAACAAACATAGAAAAAAAAAAAAAAAAACATACGGGTCGAATTGAGAACCTCCTCCTTTTTTGAAGTCGGTTGAAAAGTAAGTTCGCACCGCGGTGACACGCACGCGCGAATCAGGGCGAAACGGTGCGCGCGCGTCTCTCGCCGCATAATAAATAACCTGCCTGCTGTCAGATGAGTACTTACTGTTAATACTTATTAGTATTAATCCCATTCTTCTTGCACTGGCCCATTTATTGTCGTTATTGTTGTGGGACGTGTAAAAGTGCTTTTTTTAAGCCTATTTACAGAAATAAATGAGTTTTATTAGAATCTCTAAACAAAATAAAACAAACATTTTACAAAAACTGAATTTCTGATGTCCCTGTAAACTCCATGCAATCAATAAGTAGAGTTTTCTAGGTACATTAGGAGGGAAAAACGTAGAGTTGCCGAAAAACTTTTGTAATTTTTCAAGATTTTTGGATTCTTTTGGCTACAAAATGACGGTACACGCGGTGTTACTTGTGCCTACTGGCATTACTGGCTTATTAAGTTTTCAATTTCGATGGACATACTTTTATCTTTAAATTATTTCATGTTAAAGCTTTTTACTTGTATGAAATTCTAATTAGTGATCTAAGCGTTTAATCTTTCTAAACTTTGCACTGCGTTCCTCCTTGCTTGCTATGTATTTTAAGACATTTATATTCATTAATTTGTTTGTTACATGTAGGATAAAAATGTAAGAAATGTCTACTCTTGCTAGAGCAGTATTCCATACGCTCTACATACAATAATTTATTTAATTTTTTATTTAGTAGGTATTTAAATAAAATAGCACATAGGTCTTCAAACCGTGACAAGGATGCGATACGTTTGCGCACCCGTCTGGTGTTTGCCATCATATTTATTGTCTCTGAAATTATATTAAACAGAGTGTGTCTAGAACAAACAGTCGGCATTGTGAGTGAACACTTGTGTAATGATACTAATGATATCACAATACTTATTATTATGCGCGGTAAAACCCGCAAGGACGACTCCGTTGCCGTGCAAGTACTTACTTAGTAATGTGCAACGGATAACGGAGTTTTAATATAGAATTTTATGTATTTAAAAGTTAAGCTTCATTGCAAGTCTCTTTTGGTGGGCAGATTTAGAGCCGTTCACTTGTAATTGGATCAGAGTGGTAATCGAAAAAAGTGTTTTTATTAAGGTACGATTTCAGCATACCGCTGAAAACATTTGAACATTTAGAATCCGAGTAAATATATCCTTATCATAGATAAGAAGAAGTAACTTTCTGTGAGTGAGTAGGGTGAAATTACTAGGGCACGAACAGAAGCCAGTTTTCAGTTACCCTGAAACTTCTTATTCCTTAGATATTTATAAAATTTCCTTGTAAATAACTTTTAAATAACCAGCATTTCAACTAATAGTATTTCCTATCTATGCATTTATACAACTTATAAACTCATAGCAAACTAAATGATAGAATTTGAATTTTATCTTTATCTTCGCATATCTCAATGGGTTTATTTCGTTAACTAATTCGGGTACATTACGTAGACAATTACTACACACGTCCAGTTCGCAACGCCCAGTCCCAGCAATTATTGTGTTACCAATCAAATTACAGGCTTCTATGACTCTATGTGAACTGAAACGATGCAAACACTTTAGCTTGATTGCTGTAATTTAATCAAATAACTTTATGAAACGTGTGCTTGGAAGGTTTTGATTCAAAGTGTGATAAACATGCACTAGAAGATGTACTAATTATTAAATTATTATCATGGTGGAGAGCATATCGAAGCATACATTTTTTGCTACATAAAACCTATTGAAACCACATTTACCATAATGTTTAGTTTGATCTATGCCTTCTAAAACCACGAATTCGACGTTGGACAATCGAGTAGAGCCAATTTTGATGAATTCCTTTCCAAATGTTTCGAATACGAATCGCACTCTATACAATACTTGCAAACTTACATTCGTTAGCTATGGTTAAAGGTATAATATAATAGTATAATATAAACTTCGATTCGGTAATTGGATACTGTTCAAAAGTAGACAACGTATGAATTCAAAGATCACGATCTCGGAATTGATTGTTACATTGACTTATGGCGATTTGTAGATTCATCACCACGGAAATTTAATTTGTTGTTGCTATTGTCATACCCATTGACATGCAAAAGCGAGAGGTCAATTAAAGCCATGTTACTTATTCATATTCTAGGAGTCTGTAATCATTTTCCTCGTATGACTTTACTAGAGCGCCAGTTTGTCATCGGGTTAGTCATATTCGAAATCATTAGAAGCCTAGTTAAGATGTACATTGAACCTACTAGTGATTGATGAGTCAAATCGGATGCTGTCAACCTGCAGTTACATTAACGACCAAAGGTTTTTCGTGAAAAAAAATAATAGGTATTTTTACTAAGTATGTTTACGTTGTTTCAAGTTGACTATGGTTAATAATTTAAACCATTTCTTTAATGATCTTTAGAATAATTATGCATATTAACAAAACTCATCCTTTACATTTTAACATTTATAAAAGTATATCAAACAAATCAAAATGTCTGAAAAAGTGAAGCTATAACTTTCTTGCTTCATTGATTTTCTTAAAAACAAAAGCAAGTAGTGCAATGTCAAATACTGGACAGTTAAATTATGAAACACATGACATACCTACCTACATCGTTACAGAATACAGTTTTATGGCCAGTAAACAAATGAACGTCGTATCAATGCCCCAATAAATCGCCTCTGATGGGAACGAGGTTTAGCGGAGAGCAATTAAAATATTCGATTTATTCGTACGCTTTTCCATTTATTTGTTCGAGTCCGATCGGCGCGGTTGTTAATCGAGTTGGAATATTCATGTTTTAAAATAAAACGTTGAAAAAGTTTTCCTTGGATGGTTAAATTGCGAGTTGCGACCCAAATTAGTATTTCGAAGTGTGCCAACAGCTCCCTTGCTATGTATAGGTTACTTATTTTTGCTACGTTATACCAGTTATACAAACAACTACGTTATACATCTAGTTTAAAAAAAATCAATTTGTATTCCATTTTCCTAATCTCTTACGTGCAGTGGAAATTCTCAAACATCATATTTTTATCATTGAACTACATACCTACCTACCTACATACCTACTATGTTACGAATGTACTTTTAATAGTGATGACAGAATAAAATAATCACATAATAATTTTTAATAATACACATAAAATATAAATTCAATATAATTAAAGTCCAAATTACAGTTTTACAAACATGACCAAAGTACAATTGCGAAGAAAAGTCGCCGCCCAAACTGGTCCGGACTCTGGAATAATCGCAAAACCAGAAATAGCGTAACCGCCGTATGACGTCACGCAAGATGGCGCTCGTGTGGAGTTAGGTAAAGTGCACTGACCTCGCCAATGTTAATGTCAGCTGCTGAGCCATTGACGACTATTTACGAGCTGGGCGTGCGAGGCTCCTTAACTGCTAAGTAAGCTGTTGAACGCGTTTACGTGAAATGAACGAAATGTTTATTAACTGTTTCGGGACATGAGTGATGTTGTTTAGTTTACAAGTCATCAGTTCTGTTCTTAATTTAGCTGGATCTATTGGTTTCCAGCTTGCTCTACTCGAGAGGAACGTTGGGGTTTCAATTCTTGAATTATATTTGTAGTAGGTACCTAGGCAGTGAAGCAAACCATATCCATAAATTATTTCAGATCATCTGATTAGCTTAAGGGAGCCAAAACATGTATGAAAGTAAAACATTAGCATAATATTAAATCAATTGTTAATGGAATCAATGAATCATAAAAAACTCGGTCAAGACGAGTAGGTAAACCGAGGTTCAACAGATTTTTTCAGTCTTCGCTTTGTCAGAACATCTTATGAGGTTGCTCATACTTAGAGAAAGAAAGAAAGAAAGAAAGAAAGAAAGAAAGTAAGAAAGAAAAAAAACATTTAGATATTGCTTTTCCATTATCTTTTTAACGGCACAAGCCTCTCTTTTTCACTCTTACTATTTACCTTGTCCACTTACCTTGAAGCATAAGCTAGATTATAATTTAAGCCCCAGACTTTTTAGTCGTGAAAACTGAAGGACTCGAGATTGTATCTTGTATCTTCGGGCTAAGCCGAGCGCATTGTTCGCCGAGAGCGCAGTCAAGCGCACTTTATTATATTCGCCACGTTCGTAACAATGCACTAGAGCGGTACACTGCAGCGCAAAAGTGTTATAGTCGCTGTGAAAAATTGAGCATTTCCAGCAAAAGCTGGAATATTCTGTCTTATTCGGTGCTGGTGCGGGTTTGCTTTTTATTAGAGAAAGCAGCTGCGATTTTATATTTTCTTCGAGAAATAAGAAAAAGGTTTCTACCTAACAGAAGCAGGAGAGCAGATACATTTTTGGTTTAACATTCCTATTTTATAATCAACATCTTTATAAAAAAAAATAACCGGGTTGCATGGGATACTGACGTCCATAGTGTCACTTATGTATAATTAAATCAATCTCTATCGAATGAAAGCGGCAACCGTCTCCCTTTACTTACATCCGATATCTGTACTTACTTGTTAAATCTTCAAAGTACCTACTCAGTTTCAGTCCATGATTTCAAAACGTTTGGTGTTCGTTGTATTTTTTATGCATATGTATAGGCTGTGTTAGCCCAGCTTTCGTTCTCATAAGTCCGCGTCCAAAGGGAAGTCGTTAACTGCTCGGATCAGTTACGCGGCGCCCGCGCACTACATCTCGCCATTGTGCCGCTCACTCTCCGAACTTCGCGTGATCCGTCAGGGCTACTGATTTATCGGACGGAGATATCACCTATTGTTGGGGTGGCACTTAGAACGGCCAGAATATTTGGCATGCTTGCTTAGAGAGCATATGGCTATTATCTAGCTGGACTGTTCAATTGGTCTCAGGCACGATGAAAAAACGAAGACAAAATGTGCAAATAGCCAGTATAAAAATTGTTAGATAATTAGAGTTACGCAATGAGAAGATATCCCCAAAAGTGTAATAATTACAGTTTTTTTATAAGCCTTGTTACAAGTATTACCTAAGTCTTTGTAATAATCTATTAATTTTCTCAGCATTGCGAAACAATTTTGCTAATTATTTGATTAAATTACTCAAAGATTCTATTTCTTCTTTCCAGGATTCGAGATGAGGTGTCTGTGATCCAAGCCAGGCGTGAACGGCGCCACCATGACCTCCGAGCGAGCCATCCCTCACCTCCGGGACATCTTCGGGCTCAACCAGCAGTACGAGACCAAGAGCTTCGACGACAATGACGACAAAACGAAGAAGTCGAAGAAGAAAAAGGACGACTACCGCTCGTACGCCAACGGCGACGTGAAAACGCTCGAACGACACCTCAGCATGAAGAAGACTATTCGGAAAAAGATCATGCGTGACCTTCAGCAGGCGTTCGTGGAAGACCCTAACGAGTTTAAGGTGGAGAACACGAGCCCGGAAAAGCTGAAGGCAGAGCTGAGTGCCGAAGCTGTGAAGATCGAGAAAAACGTGCGGAAGAACGACCCCACGTTCCTGGACATGTTGAGGGGGGAGACGAGGGGCGAGGAGGCGCGCGAGGAGCAGCCCCCCGCCGAGAAGACCAGCTTCTGGCGGCGTCTGACCATGAAGAACAAAAACAAGAGATAAACCAACTGAAGCCGGGCACGCACGTTACTCCCCCACATCCCCTGAATGTTGGATTCACGTGTTCTATGTCAATTGTATATGAATATTTAAAATGTCTATTGTACTGAATAACTACAGTTTATTGTGAGCTACACTTTGACTGATTGTAATGTAGCTGATAGATATAATTCCAAGCGGATTTGCTTTGTAAAGTGCTCCCACATGAAAGCAGGATACCAACGGACTCTACATTAAATTGTTGTCTTCATATTTGTCTATCAAAAACTAAACATCATTAACTACCTACCTACTTATTAATCAAGTCAAGATAAGACATTTAAAACCGGAACAGCTCAGTTAAATTATAGTTTTTATTTTGCATTGTAAATGTTTGGAAGGTGCTTGTAACAATTTTTTTGTTTGATCGAACAATGCCGTTTCTTGTTCAGTGTTTTTATTCCTCAATTTATGAAAAGCTTAGGTACCTAACCATAGCTGGGCATTAACTCGTTAATCCGTTAATCGTTAATTAACGAAGTTAACATTTCTATTAACGGATTAACTTTTAAGTTAACTTTAAAAAATGTTAACGGACTCGTTAACTTCCGTTAAATTATCCTAAGTCCGTTAATCGTTAATCCAGTACCTACTATTTACCAAAAACATACAGCAGACACGCTGCAAAACGCGTTCTGACAAGTACGTTCGGGCTTCCAGAACCCAAAACAACAGTTTTTGTAATCAGATTACCAACGCAACGATATAAAAATGCATTTTATTTATTTATTTACAACTGATTTTAAGACCAGTTTTCTTCAACCGATTGAGCTGAGTATACAGTTTATGTAAGTAGGTAGGTACGATGACAATCCAATGTTATGGTACCATTGAGCTGGTCTGATGATGGAGTCAGGAGGTGGCCATAGAAACTCCTAAATAAAACGGCGGAATCGCATCAAATTTGGGTTCGCTGGATTTGTCAATTTGAGCACTTTAGTACTAGATGATGTCCACTTGTCCAGGGTTCTGATGATGGAGTCAAGAGGTGGCCATAGGAATTCCTAAACGAAACGGTATAAACTTATCGAGTTTGGGTTTGTTGGATTTGTCTTTTCGAGCACTTTGGTGCTAAATTGTATTGTAATTGTACCAATGGCAAGGCTCTGAGATTGAGATACATCTAAAGTGTATAATAAAATTATAAAAAAAAGCTTTTATTCTGAAATGCAGTTGTACTAAAACGAAAAAAAAATAATTGTACCTACTTATGCAAGGTTCAAATAAGTTCGAAAGCCTGTAGCGCAAACATAAAAGAGGAATAAATTCCATGCGCGATACAAGATTTCGAAATCATTTGAACTTTGCATACAATATTTTTTTTCGTTTTATTATCCNATCCAGACACGCTTCTCGATTCTGCGATACGATTGGTCAAAACAGCTGACGTACGCTGTTGAACGACCAATCGTATCGCAGAATCGAGAAGCGTGTCTGGATTGGTGACGTTAAATATTACCGTAATCGGGGCTCTGGTCTACTTACATTGCTAGAGGGGATTGCCTGTCAGTTCCACTCCTGTTATTTCTGCTCTCTGTTATTATCACGTGTTAACGGATTAACGATTAACGTTAACTTGCGTTAAATCATCCGAAATGTAACGTTTTAACGTTTAACGAAGTTAAGTTTTTTAGTAACGGTTTAACGATTAACGAAGTTAACTATTTGATTAACGGTGCCCAGCTATGTACCTAACATTACCGAGTCTAGTATACTTACCTACTGAAAAATACGCCTGAAGACTTCGCTAAATTATTTCGCTAACTTTAGCCTTCCTGAAGTTAACAAAATTAACATTATATAACCTACATGGCCGGAGTTATCCTATCTAAAATTACAAAAATACAAATATTAAGCATTTTGAAAGATGATACTTCATTCTACTTCTCCCTNTTCTCCCCATTTACCAGGACATTATTAAAATCTTTCATGTGGCAGTCTTTACTCAATGCGAGCTGAAATACTATATTTAAATATAAGGTTAGCTAGTGATTCAATTTCTTGCTATAAATTTTATTATTACTAGTTGTAAGTCCGATGTGGGGGGGTAACGTGGTAACAATCGGCCATTGTTACTTAGACATAATAAATATCTCGATATAAATTGTGATTTACCGTTAAGTTGTGTAATTAAGATAGTTTAAGTCTTAGGTTAGGGCTAAAATACGGCAACTGTGTAAGGTAGGCGCAAGGCAATTCATTGTTGTGACAATTTATTACAATTCAATATACATAATTTTACACATTTAGCATTTGTTTATTTTACACAGTCCTTAGTTAGTTAAAATTTTGACGCAAAAAGTAATAAATAATAAATAACAATAGATAACAATTAATTTTAATAGATGACAATGATACTTAAAGAAAAATTGGTGAAAATATGAAAATGATAAGTACAGCAAACAGACAATAAAGAGTATCAACCTAATAAATAACCACATAAAAATCTTCAAAGAATTCCCACTCTAGTTCTGCCTTTATGTAGAGGTTTTTTCATATTTTTAGACATTGAATTAATAAAAGTCATATTATTAAGGTTCTGTAGTTATTATATTTTGGACAAAAGAGTAGTTATTATTTTTTGGACAAAAGAGTCCGTGACCGTAAGTAGAGCAAAGGCTATTTTTGCAAGAGGCGCCATCTATTGACCTATTCTATTACTTTTTTGTAGATATAATTTTGATGCTCTATCCCCAGAGTCGAAACCATTAACAATTTTCGGAAATGGGTAGTTCAATTTATAAAAATCAGACAACTTTAATAGATATTCCAATAGTAATCTACATAATGTTGCCAAACGAATGTTAACATAAGCCCGATCTTATGCACTCGCGGCAGAAAATGGAACTATTTGACAGTATGATGACATGAAGTGGCGGCCTCTACATTTCCTACCATATACATACCAACTAAGTACATTCCAAGAAGATACCAAGATAATTGGATAGAGGGCGCTGAATATACAAATCGATACCTTAATTTCGAACTCCTCCTATGATCTTCTGATTAATTTCGTTGCGGGTCAGGACAGTTTAACTTTCCCCCGGGACAAACTTGACCTTCATTGGTTGGGTTTTGTGGCGGTCAAGCTGTAGATCCTGGCTACACAGGAGTTGCAGTGGTGGAAACGAGAGGTGGGAATAGTCCCGTAAATCGATACGATTTTGTACGTGTAATAGATATAATTTTTATTAGCAAGTAATGAGATGTTTTCTGTTTCTTCTGGTATTTATTTCAGTACTTAATACTTAACTTACCCTTTCAGCAGTTGCTAAGTTGGTGTCATAACTTCTACTAACGCCATCTGTGCAAATCAAATTAAAATTTGCACAGGGTTTTAAAAGCGGGTCTGATTCTGCGTTACGCATTTTCTTAATGGCGGGGAAAAAATAAAAATAATTTTAATTAATATAAAAATCCTAAGTAGTCCATTAATTCATTTTTCCTTATTTAGAGCCATGTCCGTTTCGACTGCCTGGTCATTGTCATTTCCGAGAGGTTTTCTGAAGCTAAGTACCCGTAGATTTTTGAAAGTTGAAAAATAACGCTTGAGACAACGCTAAAAAAAACATGGTTTGCACAAAACATTTTTCCACTCAAAAAAAATGATTTCAGTGATAGGTCAGGTTTCCATTTAGGTTTTCCAAGTTAGGTTAGGTTATCCGAGTTAGGTTAAGTTTTCCGAGTTAGGTTAGGTTAGGTTTCATTTTAGGTTTTCAGTTAAGGTTTTCAGAATTAGGTAGGGTTAGGTTTTTTTTTAGCTTCCAGCAGGTTTGGTTTTCAATTAGGTTTTCAGAGTTATGTTAGGTTTTCAAGGTTAGGTTATGTTTTCCAAGTTAGGATAGGTTTTCCAAGATAGGTTAGGTTTTCCAAGTTAGGTTAGGTTTTCTAAGATAGGTTAGGTTTTCCAAGTTAGGTTAGGTTTTCCAAGTTAGGTTAGGTTTTCCAAGTTGTTAGGTTAAATTTTCAGAGGGTAGGTTTTCCGAGATAGGTTAGGTTAGGTTTACATTTAGGTTTTCAGTTATTTAAGGTTTTCAGGTTAGGTTAGGTTAGGATAGGTTAGGTTAGGTTTTCAGTTTTTTTTCAGCTTCCATTTTAGCAGGTTTGGTTTTCAATTAGGTTTTCATAGTTATGTTAGGTTTTCAAGGTTAGGTTAGGTTTTCCAACTTAGATTAGGTTTTCCAAGTTAGGCTAGGTTTTCCAAGTTAGTTAGGTTTGGTTTTCTAAGATAGGTTAGGTTTTCCAAGTTAGGTTAAGTTTTCCAAGTTAGATTAGGTTTGGTTTTCAATTAGGTTTTCAGTTAGGTTAGGTTTTAAAAAAAAAAAAAAAAGGTTTTCAAAGTTAAAAAGAAAAAAAAAAGTTTTTAAAGTTAGGTTTTCAAAGTTGGTTCAGGTTTCCAATTTTCGATGAGATTCCAATTTAGATTAGGTTTGACGAGTTAGGTTAGGTTTTCCAAGTTAGGTTAAGTTTCCAGCTAGGTTTTCAAAATTAGGTTAAGTTTTCCGAGTTAGGTTAGGTTAGGTTTCCATAATAGGTTTTGAGAGTTATGTTAGGTTTTCATAATTAGGTTAGATTTTTCAAGTCAGTTTGGGTTTTCAAAGTTACGTTGGTTTCCAGTTAAGTTTTCAGAGTTTAGGTTAGGTTTACCAAGTAAGGTTAGGTTTTCAAAGTAAGGTTTGGTTCCAGTTAGGTTTTCCAATGTTCGATGAGATTCCAATTTAGATTAGGTTTGACGAGTTAGGTTAGGTTTTCAAAGTTAGTTTAGATTTTCAAAGTAAGGGTAGGTTTTCCGAGTTAGGTTTGGTTTTCAATTAGGTTTTCAAAAATGCTAGGTTTTAAATTAAGTTAGGTTTCCAAGTTAGTGTAGGTTTTCAGTTAGGTTAGGTTTTCAAAGTTGGTCCAGGTTTTCAATGTTAGATGAGGTTTCAATTTAGATTTTCAGAGTTATTGTAGGTTTTTAGAGTTAGGTTAGGATAAGGTTTGGCGAGTTAGGTTAGGTTTTTAAAGTTAGGTTAAGTATCGAGGTAGGTTTTCAGAGTTATTCTAGGTTTTCAGTTAGGTTAGGTTTTCAAAGTTACTTTAGGTTTTCAAAGTAGGTTTTAGTTTTCAATGTTAGATAATAAGGTTTCATTACAGGTTTTCAGAGATATTTTAGGTTTTCAATGTTAGGTCAGGTTTCCAGTTAGGATAGATTGTCAGTGTAGGTTTAGATTTTCAGGGATGTGTCAGGTTTTCAGTTAGGGTTTAGTTTAGGGTTAGGTTTTACTTTAGTTATATTTTTAGAAAATGAGTTTTTCATAGAGTTCCGAACATCACGTTTTTGTCAATTTATTTTTTATAGTTTTGATCAATGTGATAAGTTTTTTGGGAAATTTGAATTTTTTTTTACCGTTACCCTTATCCTAGAATGATTAGTTAAGTTTTTCAAAAAGTTAGGATAGCTTTTTAGAGTTGAGCTTTAAGTATACGCATTAGGCAGGATTTACCTTGACCGGTGCGAGTCAGCTCGAGTCGCGTCCGTTCGGCTAAAAATGCGGTGGAATGCATGTACCATAGGTCATCAATCATCATTTTAAATTTACAAATACGCAGTTAACTTACTGAATTTTCTGAATCCTATAGAAAAAACTTACTTACTTTTTTATAACTGCATTTAAAAAGACTACATAACTATATACTTAACTTTTAGAAAAACTTAGGTACAGACCTAAGCTTGTGGTGTTCATTGCCATCTATTCTTCGACGTCGTATCAGAGATTAGAAAAAAAGTGGTTCTACTACAAGCCAGTTTACGGCGTTGTTCTTTTCTACGATACTGGCCAAGCAATCGAAACAAATACTGTTAAACTACTTACTAATAAAGGCCCTGATCAGTAAGTAATCAGTAAGTATGAGTATCATCATCTAGGAATCGAACCCGAGATTGATAGTTCAACTTTCATATCCAAAATCACAGGATCAAAGCAATGTCAATCTCAGCTCTGAAAATTATCACTCATAGTAAAATTAAGGAAATGAAAGGGGAGAAGGAACAATAAAACGTCAAAATTATGTTTAATAGCATTTATTTTTGTATTATGTATTTGGATTTGACATTTAGTTATGGATTTGTCACTGGGGAACTTGACGATTTATAATGAATTTATCTAACACAGGTATAAACTTACAACAATTTTGCATTGTCCTAAAAATAGTAGCTTTAATCAAAATTCCAATCCAGTTTCATTATTACGAGTTGACATTAATACAATCGAATTTCAGTTATTAGAACTATTTATAATTTGGGTAACAAACAAACTTGAATTCACCACTTAAAGATATTTTTATGATTCTGTACTTAGGTACCTTTAAAAAAATATGATACAACAAAAATAACCATGATTAAATTAATTATTTTTAAACAGCTCTTAAAACATAGCAGCATTTTGACCAGTAAATTGTCATTACAGTAACAATAATAATAAGTAAGTACATCAATAAATAATGTTAAATTACAATTTAAACCTTACAATACTCTAGATGCCAATTACGTATCATTACAATTTCTGTTCCCCAGTGTGATAGTGATGTTTTGGTAAAAATTTTGAAAATGTTCAAATTATTTTTCCGGATTTAACTTGCCGGATAAAGTTTTTAGTTGACTCTACCACCGGTTCGGAACCTACGCACTACTGAGAAGAACCGGCAAGAAACTCAGTAGAAGTGTTTAAATAGTTGTAACGACCTAACAGTTTTAATTATTTAGAAAAATATTACAATTTGGTTTAACTTTAAATTTTACATTGCATAAAAATTTAGTTATTATAAAGTTACAATATTTTAAACACATAATATTGACAAATATTATTATTTTTTTAATAATTATTTTTGTTTAGTGTCATTACAACCAGGAGTCTAATATGGCTGATGTTATCGCCATTGCTGGCTTACCATTAACAATATTAAACATTAAAACTTAAATACCCACTATTTTACTAATAGGTATTTTGGTCGTGTCATTTGTCCTTGTCGGGATTAATTAAACATTAATTTGTAATTACAAAGGTGGACAAAGTAATTTACAAACACTAAATCACAAACAAAATCATTTTATTGATAAATTACTTATGAAAAGTAACTAAGCAGTGTGCAATTTATGGACAATTACAATAAATATTACATTTGTGACAAAACATGTGTGGAGAAATTATATGAAGTCAAAATGTAATTAGTTAGTTTCACAAAAATACAATTCTCAAATCTTCTAATAAAAAATAACAATAACTGTGCCAAAATTTGAACGTCCTCGTCTTCTGTAATTTTGTTTCTTGTAATCCAAAATCTATTTCATCCTATCCTAAAACCTATCTAACAAAAACTTTATGTATGAATATCATGGTCCAATATTGCTAAGTACTAGCCATTGCTGACATTCCATTAACAATACTGAACTTTAAAAACTTAAATACCCATTATTTTACTAATAGGTATTTGCGTCGTGTCGTTTTATGTCCTCGTCGGGGTTAGTTTGCAAAGGGTGGGCACGTTAATTCACAAAAAAACTAACGTTTATTAAATCATAAACAAATGTAATAAACAATGGTTAATGGATATTGCTAAATAGCTTGTTTTACGCTTTGAAGATTAATATTTAGATGAGATTCTATTTATTTACTTCGACACAAAAACTAAGTATATTCACACAAGATTAGCCGTTATTTGTTAAATTCATTAGTGGCAATGAATTAATATTGCACAAATTATAAACATAGTAACAACAAATGTTTAATGCTAAATGCAAAGAAACTTAACAATATAATGCCCAAGCATAGTAAGGTACTCTGTGTCAAGCTTTAATTAAATTGCTCAAAGTTTGTATTTATTGAATAAATAAAAAAGGGACTTATTCTCCATGGTGAAGTTTTCACCAGTCCCATTCATCAACAGAGGACGTCCATGTCAGGTCTCTTAGGTCCTTGTAACAGTTTTTGACACCCTTATTTCTGCCCTAATACCTATCCTACTCTATCTAACCATCTATCACTAATGGCTTGATACGACCAAGCATTTAAGTTAAAACTTTATATATAGTTGTAATATAAGTATATAGTATCGTGACTAAACAACCAATGATTTCGGATGCTGCCATACTGGTCTGCAATCCGGTTTTGAGGACTTATTAATTACAAGCAATTACTTTATTTCATTTGTTTTGAAGGCTATAAATTTAAATGATTCAACCAGTATTCCCTCCACATTAGATGCAGAGTTATTTATTTGGTCTGCAGTAACTAATCAATTACAAGATTTAGCAGACAATTTATAAGTGATAAACTATTATATATTAATTTTAAAAATTAAAAAATAGCTAAGATCCTTGTTATTGATGTAGTTGTGCTTTGGATATTCAGGAATTAATATGTATGCAAGTCCTCAAAATAACTAAATATTAAGAAAATGGACAATCCAATATTGACGATGTTCTTGTCATTGCTGACGTGCCATTGTCAATATTTAATTTTAACAAAAGATACCACATGCACTCTCAGTAGGTATTTTTGTCGTGTCTTTGTCTATGTCAGGGTTAACTAGCAGGGGTGAAAAGTTAATTAATAAGAAAAATACTTATTAATTAAAATCTATTGCCAAACTACATAACACATCAATACTTATCACACAAGGGTATCAATAATGTAGGTAAGTAAAAAAATAAATAAACTTGCAAGGTAAAAAGGGGGCAGTTTTTAAGAAAAACGTTAATTTCTATTTAGAACTTATTCAGTTTACATGATTTGAATGGACTGCTCATAATAAAAGAGTAGTAATTAATTTGTGTTTCGTACAGTATTCGCCTCATTATTATTCATAAGTGTGTAATACTACTATTATGCTATCTCATACATTTACAGAATATTCTAGATAAATGTTCTTTCAAGGTTTTATAAAATTATGAAAAAATATTTAAATGTAACTATGTATTTTTCCTAGTTGGAATTCCAAACAAAATAATAATATCAAAGATTTGGGAATAAGGTTACTGTATTAAAATATATTAATAAAACAGAAAAAGATCTAAATTAAAATTGGTTTAATAACTGAAACATTTTACAATAATACCATTACGTATTTATGAATTTGCGTAAATTCCAATCAGAAAGTTTAAAAAAGTGATAATTACGAAAATAAAAATATTTAAAAAAGAGTAAAATAAATAGATTCTAGTGGTAATTTTAACAACAAAAAATAAATTACGTATTATAGATTGTTACACACTGATATAACTGTAGTGATGAGAAGTTAGATAGATTAAATTTCAAGCCGGTGCAATGACTATCGATAGAAGATTATAAGTAGTGTTTATATTAAATTGTTGTATCGCTCATTCCATTGATGAAAGAATATTTACTATAATAATATAATTGTGTATGTGAGATATATAAGTATCAAATATTGCAGTGTATTCTTATAACATTTAAGCAATGCGATTGCATTAATATTTGTTGCGTTATTTAGGTATATTATGTAGGTCTTATTACTAGTAACATAGTTAAGATAACTATGTTTGGAGATACCTTTTTCTCAGCCGTTTTAATTATATACGAATATATAATGTTAAACGTACTACTATTAATAACCTAATAATTATTGTATTATTGTAACTTAAGTCAAACCTGATATAATAATTTATAGTATGTATTGTTTTCAAATAGTCAAACACGGAATGCGATAAAAGCTTATAACTTTAAATATAAACTATGATAAGTTTAATAACTTCAGTTAATTCTAATGAATGTCATCGCCCGGAATTTGTTCTAAACTTACTATATATCTTCCCATATTTCATAAATATTACATAAAATATTTTTCCCGATGGTTACAGTATTTTGGTAATTAAGATAATATAAATGTGTTAGAGATTAATAATCCTAATGAATATTATATTATTGTCATTAAATACAATATTAAAATGAATTTTAAGTTATGAAAGCTAAGCATTACAATTACTAGTTTTTATTTAAAATAAAAAAAATGATGTTACTCTATTTATTTTTGGCGTAGGTATACTGCAAGTTTCCGGCCTGTACTCGACTATGCTGTAGTTTATTCGGTGCAAGATAAAAAGACCTCCCTAATACTCTGCTGTTGCAAAAAACCGTGATTGGTGACGCCACTTACAAATAAAGATCTGAAAATTAAATATCAAATAGTATTAAGTTTTTTTGTCTAGTCTAGTGTTACTAGTGATTGCAAAATTTTTCAAAATAAAAATATGATTTAAATTTTAATTGTTAATTAACTAATCGAAAACTCTATGCAAACTGAAAATTATGGTCAAATTGTGCTGATAAGCATTGAAGAGAGCAAAGACAATTTTTCACCTATACGTTTTACGTATGGCTAATAAATTTATCAAATTGCTCATAAATTTTATGTCTAATGAATTAGTTGGAAAAATTACGAGGATTATTAACTAATTAATACCTTGATACAAATTTGGGACGTAAAATACTAGATTTTACTAGAGAAGTCTGGTTCCATCGCCGTGGTCATTATATAGAGATGTTGTGAATTAATTAACGAATTCATTGTCAATGACTGGGGCACGTCAAAATTTGGGCAGCTCTATCGCGCTCTTTGCGCTTGCTCTATTAGGCCTTGTCTATCATTGATCTGCTCTATCATTGGGCCAGGCCTTAAGCCTTACTAACGGGGCGCCTCTAAGGTCATGTCGTTTGATGGTTACCGCGTCTGTAATGTTCGCATTCAAATTATAACAAATAATAAACAGGTCCTGAAAAATAATGATTTGATAAAATAAAACCTTTGCTGTCATAAACGTGCAGTAAAATAAATGGAGTTTTATGTTTGCGCATCCAATAATTTTGTCGATAAAAACAATAATAAAAACTTTTATTATGGATGTATAAAATACGAAATCTATTTTTATCCAAATTGCTTGAGAAGTCATCATAATTTAATTGCATACAAAATAAATATGTATTGCCAATGACTTAAATGAAAAAAAAAAAAAAGAATTAATTGGAATTGAATTATTAGTTAAAATGAAATAATCGTTAAAAGCGAAATATGAGTTTGCTATTCGATCAAATGTAGGTAGGTATACATTTGATTAAAGTGCAGTCGCACTAGTGTGCTTATTAATATCAATACTATCAATAACTAATCGAGACGTAACAAAACTCATCAAGTTATTATGTAAGTGCAAAATGAATAAGTTAATTATTTAAAAATTGTTACTCTTATTCTTTATTTATACCTTCTATTCAGATTTTGAGGACCTGAATTTCTTATGAGTTTTTTATTTCTTAGATGTTCATTTCTCCTTCGGTATTATTTGATAGAAATATAGCAACAAAAGGGTCTTAATTTGTGCCATAATTCTACGGAATGGGCCTGCCTTGTGTGTTTTAGATCCCGCATATTACGTGTTGGTGTGTTATACGTAGTTAACATTAAATTCCTGTTCCTGAAAAATAATGAAAATATGAATAATAATGTCTTAAATACCTTAATATATTATAGCTATATTTTCTTAGTTTTAATTACGTATTCTAAGTATATCTTTTTAGCTTTACTTTATATTAAAAAATAGAGCTACGGCCTTACGTCTAGGTTTGTTTATTTGTAGAAAACCTAGATTTATACCTTAACATATTAATAAAGTCAGGCATTCATATCGTTTCCTAATTCAATATTAAAAATACGTGTATTGTAAACTTTAGCCGAGCTATAGTCTACTTATGGGTAAATATAAAATAATATTCTAATTTAAAGTTTAAGTTAAGACTCCCCCAAATCACCAAAACCGTCGCATACGCCTACGCCTACCCTAACTGGTCATCGGCCATAATTATATTTATAGTGGTATATTTGTAATGTAACCTTGTTGGTGTACAAATAAATAAATAAATAAATTTCTACAGCTATCCTACTCTATTTAACATCCGACTAAATCTACCTGTATATTTTACAGAGGTTTAAACTGGCATTTGCGTTGCGATTGCAACTTACGCTACGTGGCAGAGTCACCAGAGTCTTTTTAGATGTTAGTAAGTAAATTATAATTTACAAATCATTCCTATTTATTTTGCTCCCCTTTGACCTTGACCTTGTTCCTAACTTAATAATTATGTTTTTAATATAATAAGATACATTTACTCTATTTTTTTCATATTATTTTTTAAATATTGTGTCTTAGTGTAAGTTACACTATTTACCTCATGAAATTCAAATTGCATGTTTTAATTATAATTATTATTCTCGTTTATTCTTAACCTTGTTTTTTGTTTAATTGATAACAATATAATTAATATTATTAATAATATTTCCGTCACAAATTCCTATTTTAAATTTATTTTAACCGTTCTTAGTCATAATAACCGTCCAACCGTAGTACAATATTGCTTTTTCTACTCGTGTTATTGTTTTAAAGTTCAATGTTAAGTACCTATTTAAATAAATCTCTAATACATAATATACAATAATAGGTAATAAATCATTTACTTAACATCTATTGTTTTGGCATTTTACCTATGTTATCTTTCAGATAATTTGTACTAGAGCATTAATACTTAATAATTTATTTCATGAATATTGTAGCTGTAGGTATAATGTGTATTGTGGAGTAGTTATATTTTTATATTATCTTTGTGTAACACTTCCGTCAACTTGTACTTATCTCCATCTTACTAATTGGCGCTTTTTATCCACACTACCCTTGATCTCTCTCCTACTCTATTGCAAACCAACATACTTTTTCGTAGCTGATCAATGCTATCAAAATCATTACCGTAAAGTAACAAAAGTTAACTCCCAGACCACTAAGACATCTCACAAGCTCGCAAATTAATTTCAGACACAAAGTGCACTGGTGATACACTATAACTATTACCATACCTGCATGCAAATAGCTTCTAGACATTGTAAAATATGCATACACAAAATACCCTCGTATTAAAAGGACTCAAGACACGCTTTTGCTTGTGAGATCATCAACTAAATTTCAAATGTGACAAAAGCAACACAATGAAAAGGTGTGTCAATGACTCTAGGACGAAGGTTGAAGCGCTTAACACATACAAGAATAAGGGTTGGAACCTGTTAAATAGCAGTAGAATGCAGAAGCTTTTGACACCAATCTTTGCATTTACCAATTTAAACTACATAATACTCAGAAGGTAGGGAACAGATTACACAAGACAAAACACATCGGTGTGGGCATGAAGACCAATTAGTAAAACCACCAAGATACAAATCAAAAAGGTTGGCTAAACACTTAATTTTCATGACATGCTTATTTTATCACTATTCTGTTATACACCCCTAATTTTAAAGATTAGTTTCTTAACGAAAAAAATATTGATTTCCCCAGTTATGGACCTTGAAATGTTTAATTAATGTTATTAATTGAAATATTTACAAAATTATTTAATTTAAAAATACAACAAAAATGATAAGAAAAGATGTCAAGATTATGTACAGTAAGAAGTAAAATGTTTTGTGACGCTTAAGTTTAGGTATGTAAAAATGTAGGTAATATATTTAGCAGCCAAGCGCCAATTTTCAGAAAGCATTTCATTATGCATTAAAATTATCATTAACAAATTGTATTAGAATTGTTTACAGCGTTTCAACTGAGGCAAAATGTACCTAACTAAACAAAGTTCACCTATGTAAAATGGATCTAGCTCTATGCATCTTCAAGCCTTATTCAGTATTGGTATTATTTACTTAAATACAAAAATAAAACCTCCGAAGCCAAATATTTTTCTCATAAGCTGTTACTTTTTATGTGTTCTAAGGATTCCTTGTTAGTAATTAAATGAATGAATTAATAAATTGCTTAAAATGATTCATGTACAAAATCTTGGACCAAATCCGTGACAGATAAAGCATGATAGTGCTGTTCTATAATAAATGTTATTTTACTTAATTATGCATCATAATTGGAACACAATTAGCACACTTTAAATACTATAAACGTTTTAGTTTAATCGATTTCGTTTTCTCTAGCTCATTGATTTAAAGGCATCTGTATTCGTGCAAAATTAAGCCACGCATTAAAAACAAATACAAACAACGTTTCTGTATGTTAGTTAAAAACCATCTCCTACTAAAATATAAATCTAAGATGTTGGATAATATCAACATGCACTAGGAATTGTGGAGGAATTTGTAGTGATTGTATAGCATCAAAATTACATGCCAATTTTGCCTTATTCATACCTGACATTATTTAAAAATCATAATATAACTGGGAAAATAGAGAAAAAAACTCTCTTCGAAGAATTTTTCTAAATGTCGTAAAGAACCTTAAAATGGTCAATCTTCAAAGTGGACGGTAGGGGAGACCGAGGAGAGTTGTGACAATGTAGATTTTTGGAATCCTATTAACAATTTGCGAGAATCTAGTCTTGTTAACAGTAAAATTGATTTTAACTCTTCAGATTTATTTTTAGTACCTACCTAACCTCGTACCTACTGCCTACTTAAATGTTTTACATTTTTGTTTTACCTTTCTCGTAAACGTCGTATGTGCCTTTTTTAACCGTGCATTAACATTCCGTCCATTATTATTAATTGATTTTTATGTCATCAATAAAGATAGTGTTGACAGTGAGAAATATTATTTGTTTACTATCGAAATCATGTTGTCATTGTTCCTGTTTGGTTTAAATAAAACATACTTATAATATCTCTTCAAGGGCACCCCCCTGCATTCACCCACATTCTACATTTCGTCCAATGTCATCAATTTCTTTTGTCATTAGTCATCACTTATTATAAAAAGTAAAAAATATACTTTACACTGCAGTATTCCAAATCATAATAGACATCAAATAGACCGGTCGATTAACGAGAGATTATTTTTGTAACACAAATAATATCTAGGTACCTACTCGTTTTTTCGTAAACGTAAATGACAATATCTTTTTTGCTTTTTTAATATCCCTGTTGTTTTCACATTACGTCCATTATCAATTACTTTTGTATAATCAATAAGAACAATAAATAAATTAAATATTATACTTAATTATCTAAATATAATTGTCTTGTTGGTTGTGCTAAATAAATAAAATAAATATTTTTTTACATAATATTATTCGTAAAAAAAAACAACGTTTACCTCCTAACAACCGTATTTTATAACCTCCGAATTCACATTCCGTCCTAAATTTATTATAAATTCCTTTTATACCATCAGTAAAGATAGTTATTGTGTATATTATTCACCAATTAAAATAATATTATGTACCACATGTTAATGTAAATTATTTTAAACAATCAATTCAACCTTAGAAGTCCATCCGTAGACTCGCATGTTATAAAATATTATATTATTCGCATATTTAAGTTTTATCTACATTATATTTAAGTCAGACTAACATTTTCACACCATAAAATTATAACGTCCAATCAAATGAATGAACGGAATTGATACTCTAAAGTTTATTTCCTCAGTTTTCATCTAAAAAATATAATTGTTAACCACAATCCGTTTATTAATGTATTTTTTACAGAGTTAGAACTCAAAAAAGATCACTCTATTCCTACCTAGGAATCGCTATTTTAAAATTTATTTCCAAATAACCTGTTTATGATTTATGTTCCAACTTAAAGAAAATCTATAACGTAAACCAAAATCCGTGCAATGTTATATTTCTAACACAACGAAGGAGATGATACCTATCCTACCTAGAAAATTCATAGAAATCTTTTATTCAATTATACCTACAGTTAAAAAAGAAGTATTAATACTTCTATTTCTATTCGCCAATTTCAGCTTTACGCATTTTTTTTGTCCTTAAATAAAATTACACATTTTTCTGAACCTGAAAGCTTATTGTATTAAAGTTTAAATTAATGTAATCAATGTTTTTTCCTTTTTTAAGTCTTCTAAATTACTCTTAAAGAACAGAACCGCATAATTAAACTTAGGTATACATACATACAATATATAACATCACACATCCTTAGCACATCCTTAGTGATATTTTCAACAGTTAACTTTTAATTATTTTGCTTATATCTATTTTTACTCGTATTTGAGTTACCTACCTCGAATGAAGGTCTGATTAAAACCATCTATAGAGAACTTTATGACATTTATAAAATAATGTTAATTATTTATTGTAATGTATGTACATTTCATTCACCATTTCTAGTGTTTACGACTTTGACGTCTAATTAAAATCATCCGTAAACTCATGGAGACATTTTATCACAAATTAATAACGTATTAGTTATTTCAACAATTTTAATTTTTAGTCATATTTTGAGTGACGCATCGTTCATATCTAAATCTATCCATAGAGACCTTTTTAATAGAAACAATTTATTTATCATTCGTAATTATAATATCACCATTTCTATATTTTACTTGTATTTAGGTATAATCGTTCACGTCTTAATTAAAACCATCCATAGAGACATTTTTAACAATTATTATTATTTCGCCATTTCTAGTTTTTACTGAAATTTGAGTGGCACGTTATTATTACACGTAAATACGTGTAATTTAAAATTTATCCATAGAGACATTTTTATTAATATACGATTAAATAACAATGTACCTAATTATATCACCATTTCTAGTTTTTACTCATATTATTATCATTTTGAGGTACACGTTGTCGTTGACTTCTAATTTAAAATGAACTCACCAAAAATTATGACTATAATAAATCATTAGTTTGTGTCATTCTTTAACGCATAATTATGTACCTATTATAAAATCAAAAATTGTAACTGTCAATGTCAACTGTCGTATTAATTATAATGTAACTACATTCTGAACATTAGTTCAGATATTCTAATTGGTATTCCATTTTCCGTCTATAATTATCTATTCCTAATGGTTGAGTGGTAGAGTGATGCTAACATAAAATATTGTTTTAACTCTGTTGTTGAATTTTATACATTTTTTGAGAATACTTCTTCTAACATTATTTTTTGCAAAATACATTTAAAGATAATTTTAACGGCATATCTGGATTGAAAAAAAAACTCTTTAATTAATAAATAAAAACTACACACCTGTATTTTAGAAGAAATAATTCCTTAATGAAGCCACGATAGCCGAACGATCGGACTGGCAGACTCGTGATCCGTGGAACGCGGGTTCGGTCCCCGCCGCTCGACTATTGTGGTGAGCTCACTCGAACAAGCATATTTAGCTTAGTAAGTACGAGGGGCTATCGAGAGTGTAAGTAATTTTTGAAATAACAAATTACTAATACTACTATTACTAATGTTATAAAAAAAATCTGAACCTTACTTAAAAGGGAATTAAACTATAACGGTATTATGAGAAAGGGATAGAGCCAATCCAATATTTTGCATCTTAATTTACTTTGTAATCGATATAGATGTTCTTGTATGTAAAATAAAATCTTTTTTCAGTTTCACAGATTTTTGTCAGTAATAACTAGTAATAAAAATAAAAATTTTGTATCCATTCAATACCTACTCAAAACAATCTCATAAGTTATTAAGAGGTAGAGAATTACCCGAGGATATTTCTCTTCTGGTTGCGAATCTATCTATATATATAAAAATGAAACCCGTTTCGCGTTGTCACGGCATCACGTGTGAACGGCTGAACCGATTTCGATAATTCTTTTTTTTAATGTTTGTGGAAGTCCAAGGATGGTTCTTACGGAAAAAAATATTAAGAAAATCTCTACGCTAAGGCGGTACGAAGTTCGCCGGGTCAGCTAGTATTATAATAATAATCACTTATAATTTTAATTATATTGATATTATACTCCATAAATCTTAATTTCCTAATGTATGTGTTAGACGTAATATTTGGTATAAAAACCTCTTTATAAATAAAAAAACGGCACACCTGGATTTTAAAAGAAATAACTCCTTAATAAATAAAAACGGCACACCTAAATTATTTTAGAAGAAATAATTTCTTATTGAAGCCACGATAGCCGAACGATCGCACTGGCAGACTCGTGATCCGGGAACACGGGTTCGGTCCCCGCCGCTCGACTATTGTGGCGAGCTCACTCGAACAAGCATATATTATTTAGCTTAGTACGAGGGACTAACGAGAGTATTACTAATTTTTGAAATAACCATTTCTTAAATTATTTGAGGATATTATAGTAAACCGTAGTTTATAAACTTTTAATAGTTTCCTATAGGCTAATTTTTTTTCCCTTTCGTAAAAAATATTATTAATTAGTACTTTAAATAAATAAATAATTAAATAGGATAAAACACCGTCTTGTACCTTAGTTGCTTATTAATTTATACGTTTATTATTTGCTATGTGGTAGAGTATGCCAATGTTTGGTACAAAATATCTTTTGACCGACGATTTTACGTTTATTTTTTACGAATATTGATATACTCCATAAATCTTAATTTCCTATTGTATGTGTTAGATTATTAATGTTTGGTATAAAAATCTCTTTATAAACAAAAACGGCACACCTGTATTTTAAAATAAATTATTCCATAATGAAGCCACGATAGCCGAACGGTCGGACTGGCCGACTCGTGATCCGGGGAACGCGGGTTTGGTCCCCGCCGCTCGACTATTGTGGTGAGCTCACTCAAACAAGCATAATATTTAGCTTAGTAAGAGGGGCTAACGAGAGTATTAGTAATTTTTGAAATAACAAATTACTAATAATGTTTTAAAAAATTCTTAACCTTACTTAAAAGGGAATTAAACTATAATACGGTATAACGAGAAAGGGATAGAGCCAATTCAATATTTTGCATCTTAATTTTATTTGTAATCGATATGGATGTTCTTGTATGTAAAATAAAAACTATGGTAAATACCATTTCTTAAATTATACACTTTTTGTCAGTAATAAAAATAAATTTTTGTATCCATTCAGTACCTACTCAAAAAAGTCTTATAAGCTATTAAGATTTATCTTCTGGTAACGAACATTACAATGACTTATAATCTTAAAATTGTACTTATAGCTAATCATTTTAGAATAATAGTAACTTTCCGTAGTTTATAAACTTTTAATAGTTTGCTATAGGTTATTCTCTTTTAAATAGGATAAAACAAAACACCATCTTATACCTTAGTTGCTTATTAATTTATAAGTTTATTATTTCCTATGTGGTAGAGTATGACAATGTTTGGTATAAAAATTTATTTTGATCGACGATTTTACGTCTATTTACCTACCTAGAATTTACGTATATTTACAGATATTTACCATCCTAGACATCTTACTTAACACCAGGTACGATTGCAGTCAAATATTATATCCTATTTAAGTTTTTTATCCTATTTGTGTTTTCTCTTTAGACCTACGATTTTACGTGTACCTATTCCTACCTAGGTACCTACTATTTTTTTCGAATATTGATACACTCCTTGTATCTTTTCCGACTTATTTTTTGAGCACATGCTGATAAAAGGGAGTAATGAGGTTTGTTTTTTGTGTTTTATTTGGTTTTTCTGTAATGTTAGATGTGATGTCTGAATTACAACAATGTAGGTACTCATAACTTACTTATTAGAGCGCTCTAATATGACAATGTAGGCTCACGAATTTATTTATGTTTTTAGTTTTATATTGGCGTAATAAATTGCGAAAACACTTAGTCTATCTTATGTAAAAAAAGATTATAAGTCTGCAAAAGCAGAAAAATATTATTAAAGATTGAGATTCAGTGTGGATATGATAGTTTTAATTTTAATGAAACAATTATTAGCATTTTTATTGAAAATTTTAACTGTAATAATTATTTTGCAAATGTTTACATAACATTTTCACCAAATATAAACAAGATTCACAAAACACGACACATTGCACATCACAGCACATAAAAAACTGCATGACAACTGTTATTTACTTTTACAGAAACTAGCCAACACTCACAAAACCAAAACATATGAAAACTTTAAAAACCTTTCACAATTTTCTTCTCTGCATAACACACATAAGAATCCCATTCTTGAAAAAAAATTTTCTTTACAGCTACGCCAAATCAACACAAAACATTAATTTCATTATTGAATTGAGACTCCAGTTTAACTTCATTGTTTCATAATTTTTACTCCGAAATCATTACTTTTATAAATTATGACCATTTTTTGAATGCTTGATAAATTACTATAATTAACCTGTTTGATATCCATAACACGTAGGTATTTCAAATACAAGAGAATTTTATGATTAAGTTTTAACAAAACTTGAGAAAAAGGAACACTCATCCTATCTTATCCTGCAATAAATGTAATAAAACCTATTTCATATTTTTATTTCTTTGTTCTCATGTAATTTCTTTCATTATTTTTCTGTTTTTCTTAAGCTCAAATTGCATCAAATTCTTCAAAATATACAAAATCTATTTACGTTTTCTCTTTCCATGCGTTATGTTCATTATTATTCTTGATAATTTCTGTATTCTTCTTCATTACTAGCTTTGTAACAAAAATCATACTTTTCTTTCTTCTTTTTTGATATTTTAAAACGACTCCAATCAACACCCAATTTATTATGTCTGCAAATAATTGAATCCTTAAAAGGTATAACTAGTTACTTTGTACCTACATACTCGTAGGTATTATGTAAAGGTGCGTCTTGGTTTATTAAGTAATTGATTAACGTTTTCTTCTGTTCAATAAGTAGGTATTCATTTAATGTTAAGCACAAAATAATGTACATTTTAAAATAAACCTATTATTTTAGCTATTTTAAATGTTCGCCGATTAATAATAAACATTATTTCTTCTTTATTTTCTTGGCAAGTCACCATACAAAACACCATCTTCAAATCCTACTTTCTTCTAGTCTTCTTTTTATAATCTTCTAGCGGGATTATTAAACATTTTAATTTCAGTATAGTATGCTTATCATAGAGAGAAACAAATGATTTACGTCAATAACTTGACCATATAATAAGGTCAGTTGTTGCTATCTTGATAGTGTATCCTTTTTAAGCTGCTTGATAAATTCATTTCTATAATTCATATAGGTGTCTATGTTATTTTATTCCCTTCCTTTTTATTTTTAAGTGACACTATTTTAGTGTAACTCTAGTATCTTCTGTCAATTTGTATTCATATTCGTTTAATTTTACGTAGGTAAGTATATTATCTTGATTCAATATTATGTATAATTATAATTATAGTATTTTCCAGCTGTGGTAGTTAATCTTTAATATAAAAAGAAATAAATACCTAATTTATTATAACGTTAGGTATGTATTTATAAAAAAATACACAAATAGGTGTAAATAAAAATTATAAATATCAGTCACCACTAGTCACAGACTCACAGAATGTCGTCACACCACAAAAACAAAATATATTAAAAAAAACTCAAGTATTCGCACTTAAAATACTTTGTATTTGTACGTATTTTACTATCAATGTTTTAATTTTATCACATAAAATTAGCAATGAATGTTATTCTTTGGCATAATCTGTGTCACACTTAACTGCCTGCCTGGCCTGCCTGCCTGCCTTGAAAAGCCATAATTAAATACCTACATCGGATTAATTTTCACTTTGCTTTCGTTATACCTAATCAGTGCAAACCCTGCATTTCAAGACGCAATTAAATAATAAAATTTTCATTTTCTGTATCCTCGTAAACCTGCGTTTCATGACATAAATAAATATTTCAAGACGTAAATAAATAAATCTGATACATATTCAATGTTCTTTTTTAATAAATAAATAAAAAAAATGTAGGTATATGTTGCCTTCGAACCATTAGACAGGTACAGGTAGTTAGACTTACAACTAATTTAATGAATGCTTTGTTCTAATTATTGCTCAGTGCAATGAAATAACTGATTAATTTTCATTTTCCTTATTAAACTCATTGTAAACCTGAATTTCAGGACATAATGAAATAAATCTGATTAATTTTCTTGTTTTACTCAGTGCCAACCTTGTATTTCAAAACGCAATCAAATAACTGATTAATTTTCATTTTCCTTAACATTATAGGTACCTACTCATCGTAAAACTGCATTTAAGAGATAAACAAATCTCATTCCTTTCTCGTTATGCCTGCATTTCAAGACGTTACAAATAACTGATTCATTTTCCATATTATACCTACTCATTGCAAACCTTGTATTTCAAGACGTGATAAATTTTCATTTTCCATATTATACTCGTACTTATCGTATAATTATCTGCATTTCAAGACGTAACTAAAACAAACCTAATTTATTTTCTTGTTTTACTGAGTGCAAACCCCAAAATTTTAAGACGTAATCAAATAACTTGTTAATTTTCATTTTCCACAAATTATACTCATCGCAAACCTTGCATTTCAATACGTGATTAATTTTTATTTTCCTTATTACACTTATCGTATACCTGCACTTCATGATGCAATTAAATAATTCATTTTCCATAATATTATTAGATTCCATTAAAACGTCGTTAATTGATTAATTTTCATTTTCCTTTATACTTATCGTAATACCATTTCAAGGCGTAATTAAATAAACTTCAAGACGCAATTAAACAATTCATTTTCCATGACATTATTGCATTTCATTAATACGTCGTTAATTGATTAATTTTCATTTTCCTTACTTATCGTAATACCATTTCAAGGCGTAATTAAATAAACCTAATTCATTTTCTTGTTTTACTCAGTGCAAACCCTGCATTTGAAGACGTAATTATTTTAACCTGTTAATTTTCATTTTCCATAAATTATACTCATCGCACACCTTGCATTTCAATACGTGATTAATTTTTATTTTTCTTATTCCACTTATCGTATACCTGCACTTCAAGACGCAATCAAATAACTGAATCGTTTTCCATATGACACTCATCGCAATCCTTGTGTTTCATTAATTCGTCATTAACTAACTGAATAATTTTCATTTTCCTTAGATCGTAATATCATTTCAAGGCGTAATAAACCTAACTCATTTTCTTGTTTTTCTCAATGCAAACCCTGCATTTCAACACGTGATTAATTTTATTTTCCTTATTACAATTATCGTATTCCTGAACTTCAAGACGTAATAAAATAACTGATTCGTTTTCCATTTTAAACTCATTGCAAACCTTGTATTTCAATACGTAATTAAATAACTGATAAATTTTCATTTTCCTTATGCTTATCGTATACCTGCACTTCAAGACGCAATAGTAAATAACTGATTCGTTTTCCATATTTATACTTATTGCAAACCTTGTATTAAATAAATAAACCTAACTCATTTTCTTATTTTACTCAGTGCAAATCCTCAATTTCAAGACGTAATTAAATAACTTGTTAATTAAAATTTTCCATAAATTATACTCATCGCAAACCTTGCATTTCAATACGTGTGATAAATTTTTATTTTCCTTATTACCTACACTTATCGTATACCTGCACTTCAAGACGCAATTAAATAACCGATTCGTTTTCCATATTATACTCAACGCAAACCTTGTGTTTCATTAATATGTCATTAATTAACTGATTCATTTTCATTTTCCTTAGTACACTTATCGTAATACCATTTCAAGGCGTAATTAAATAACCGATTAATTTTTCATATTATAACTATCGCAAACCTTACATTTCAAAACGTAATTCTTATTAATTTTCCTTATTATACTCATCGTAAACCTGTATTTCAAGATGTTTAACTAGCGTAGGTACCTAAGTCTTGAAGACTTTAATAATACGAGAACAATAAATAAATAAATATTATGTATTGCTAGGTATAAAATCTTTGTAAATATTAAGTTATACGTATTTTCTATCAAATCCAACGAAGCAAAATAATTAAATATTTCAAATTCATCTGAATGATCGTCGCAAAAATGAACGCAAACGCGAAAAATTCAACTCTCTTTTGTTGTAATCTTTTCTATTATCTTGTACCTTGGTAGCATAAAATATAATATTATCTTTCCTAACACAAAAATCATTAATTCTTATGATAATATCAATGTACCGTATTACCTACATAAATAAACAATATCAAAACAAAAATAGAGATAATAATCAAGTCTAATATTATGATTATGAAAGAAAAAAAAACATTTAAATATGTTTCATTTAAATTTTATTTCTATCTATCTACGTATCTAAGCTTGAGATCACAAGAGCCTCATTTCACCATAGAAAACCTCACAGGCGCAGCTAGTCTTATGAAAGCCTAGTAAGAGCCTCAGTTCCTCAGAACTCAACTAGGCATGGGACACCTCGCAGGCACAGCTAGGCCTATG
Organism: Ostrinia furnacalis; assembly: GCF_004193835.3. Taxonomy (NCBI): domain Eukaryota; kingdom Metazoa; phylum Arthropoda; class Insecta; order Lepidoptera; family Crambidae; genus Ostrinia; species Ostrinia furnacalis. The sequence goes on along the minus strand of NW_021132275.1, from coordinate 48,348 downwards.
TAAGCCTGGCAAGAACCTCAACTAGGCATGGGACACCTCGCGGGCACAGCTAGGCCTATGTAAGCCTGGCAAGAACCTCAACTAGGCATGGGACACCTCGCGGGCACAGCTAGGCCTATGTAAGCCTGGCAAGAACCTCAACTAGGCATGGGACACCTCGCGGGCACAGCTAGGCCTATGTAAGCCTGGCAAGAACCTCAACTAGGCATGGGACACCTCGCGGGCACAGCTAGGCCTATGTAAGCCTGGCAAGAACCTCAACTAGGCATGGGACACCTCGCGGGCACAGCTAGGCCTATGTAAGCCTGGCAAGAACCTCAACTAGGCATGGGACACCTCGCGGGCACAGCTAGGCCTATGTAAGCCTGGCAAGAACCTCAACTAGGCATGGGACACCTCGCGGGCACAGCTAGGCCTATGTAAGCCTGGCAAGAACCTCAACTAGGCATGGGACACCTCGCGGGCACAGCTAGGCCTATGTAAGCCTGGCAAGAACCTCAACTAGGCATGGGACACCTCGCGGGCACAGCTAGGCCTATGTAAGCCTGGCAAGAACCTCAACTAGGCATGGGACACCTCGCGGGCACAGCTAGGCCTATGTAAGCCTGGCAAGAACCTCAACTAGGCATGGGACACCTCGCGGGCACAGCTAGGCCTATGTAAGCCTGGCAAGAACCTCAACTAGGCATGGGACACCTCGCGGGCACAGGTAGGCCTATGTAAGCCTGGCAAGAGCCTCAAGTAGGCATGGGGCACCTCGCGGGCACCTCTAAACTTATGTAAGCCTTGCAAGAACCTCACCTAGGCGTGGGGCACCTCGCGGGCACAGCTAGGCTTATGGAAGCCTCGCAAGAGCCTCAGCTCGGTATGGAATACCTCGTGGGTACATCTGGGCTTATGTAAGCCTGGCAAGAACCTCAACTAGGCGTAAGGCACCTCGCGGGCATAGCTAGGCTTATGTAACCCTCGCAAAAGCCTCAGCTCGGTAAAATCTCACGGGCACAACTAGGCATATGTTAAGCCTCGCACGCAGTCAAGTAGTATACCTACTTACTCCACGGTAGACATTATACGAAAATAGTTTAAATATTGTAGATTGTAGGTAATCGCGTTATAAAGGTAGGTAAATTTGTGCTTCTTTTTTCATTCAATACCTACGTTAAACTACGTAATAAAAAAACATCGTAATATTGTTTAAAATAATAATATTTCGTCCAATCCAATGGATAAAACGGTCCCCTAATCCCCTTATATTTCAATTTTAATTACTAAAAAAATAAATACACCGCTAATGGTTTACCTACAAACCAGATTAAAGGTTTTACTCTAACTCTACCTTGTGTTTATTTGCCGTCATCAATTTGAAGTAGTAAAATAGTTTTGGTATAATGTAAGATAAGTATCTCGAGTAACGTTAAATATTTTTTATGAGTTTAATAAATAAATAAAATATTTTAATACGAAAGCTGAACATTTTCATCAGTACCTAATATAAACTGAGGCGTAACGCTGTATAATGATTTTTCAGGGTTGTTTTTTCTAAGTAATAAAAATTAAACAAAGTATGTTTCAACCACATCTGGCCCTAAATAACATCATAATACATAGGGGAGAGTTCGGTATATTGTACCGCCGGGTAAATTGTACCACNAGTGTCACTCTCGAAAATGCGTTAGAGGTGGTAAGCATGGTGATTGAAACTTGAACAGGTGGCCTGACGTTACGGCACCGCCTATATTTAATTCCACGCAAAAATATGGAGGTAATTTTAATAATTAATTTCTCAGCCATTTGTTGATGGATTTCAAAAATAACTTCAATGGCTTTTTTTATTTGGTCTATATTTTAATTCCATTCAATTAAATCTAATGTTTTCAACATCACGAAACTACTCCATTGTATAATAATCATGTTGTACCCAACTTTACCATACAATTTTGAAAATAATTTAGACAATATTTTAGTCAATCATATTTGGAGTTTACTTATAATAGCATAATTTACTTTTGAAAATTAATATAATAAGGTGCGCACGCCGCGGGCGTGCATTACTTTGAATTAATAGGCGTGATCCTGTTTTATCGAAATCGTCCCGTTAAGTGTATTTTTTCTCAAAATGTATTAATTCTAGTAAAAAAGTAATTAACTTAATCTTCAGAAAACTATTTCTAGGACAATGGTCTTTAAAGAGTCCTAAGTAAATCTACAAATACTTTATTTACTTTGCAACACTTAAATAATACTTCATCTATACTTTTTAGTATTAAGTGAGCATACAAAAAATCATAATTTAGTAAAATAATATTTTTTTAACTTAAGCTAAGAATAACTTAAGACCAAATTATCTCAAGAATACTTAACTTGGTTTTGGATATTCTTAATTTGCTTAAGTAGTGCTCGATGAAGAATATAAACTCTTAAAGAGAGAAATCTCTATCCTAAGTTTATTTGGTTTTAGCTTAAGTGTAAATTTAGATAGAGTTAAGACAAGTAAGATTTTACCATTAATACCAATTGCTACTTGGGAGCCTCAGCTCGGTATGGAATACCTCGTGGGTACATCTAGGCTTATGTAAGCCTGGCAAGAATCTCAACTAGGCATGGGAAACCTCACGGGCACAGCTAAGCTTAAAGCCTCACAGAGCCTCAAATCGACATGGGTTACCTCGCGGGCACATCTAGTCTTATGAAAGCCTAGTAAGAGCCTCAGCTCGGTATGGAATACCTCGTGGGTACATCTAGGCTTATGTAAGCCTGGCAAGAACCTCAACTAGGCATGGGACACCTCGCGGGCATAGCTAGGCTTATGTAAGCCTGGCAAGAACCTCAACAAGGCATGGGACACCTCGCGGGCAAGAGCCTCAGCTCGGTATGGGATACCTCGTGGGTACAGGTAGGCCTATGTAAGCCTGGCAAGAACCTCAACTAGGCATGGGACACCTCGCGGGCATAGCTAGGCCTATGTAAGCCTGGCAAGAGCCTCAACTAGGCATAGGATACCTCGCGGGCACAGCTAGGCTTTAAGCTTCACAGAGCCTCAACTAGGCGTGGGGCACCTCGCGGGCACAGCTAGGCTTAAAGCTTCACAGAGCCTCAACAGGTGTGGGGCACCTCGCGGGCACAGCTAAGCCTATGTAAGCCTGGCAAGAACCTCAACTAGGCATGGGACACCTCGCGGGCACAGCTAGGCCTATGTAAGCCTGGCAAGAACCTCAACTAGGCATGGGACACCTCACAGGCACAACTAGTCTTATGAAAGCCTAGTAAGAGCCTCAGCTCGGTATGGAATACCTCGTGGGTACAAGTAGACTTATGTAAGCCTGGCAAGAACCTCAACTAGGCATGGGACACCTCGCGGGCACAGCTAGGCCTATATAAGCCTGGCAAGAACCTCAACTAGGCATGGGACACCTCGCGGGCACATCTAAACTTATGTAAGCCTTGCAAGAACCTCAACTAGGCGTGGGGCACCTCGCGGGCACATCTAGGCTTATATAAGCCTTGCAAGAGCCTCAGCTCGGTATGGGATACCTCGCGGGCACAGCTAGGCCTATGTAAGCCTGGCAAGAACCTCAACTAGGCATGGGACACCTCGCGGGCATAGCTAGGCTTGTAACCCTCGCAAAAGCCTCAGCTCGGTAAAGCAAATCTCACGGGCACATCTAGGTTATAATTATAAAAGCCTAGCTTTGTATTAGAATCTTCGCGGTCACAACTAGGCTTATGTTAAGCCTCGCAGTCAAATAGTATACCTACTCCACGGTAGAAATCATACGAAAATAGATTAAAATATGTAGGTAATCGCGCTACATTACTATGGTAGATAATTCTGTGCTTGTTTAATTTCATTCAATACCCTACGTAATAAAAAAGCATAGTAATATTGTTTAAAATAATATTTCGTTCAATCCAATGGATAAAACGGTCCCCTTATCTTTCAATTTTAATAACTAAAAAAATAAATACACACACCACTAATGGTTTACAAACCAGATTAAAGGTTTTAACTCTTTCTCTAACTCTACCTTGTGTTTATTTGCCGTCATCAATTTGAAGTATGTAGTAAAATAGTTTTGGTAGATTGTAGCTAGAATAGTTATAGATAAGTATATTACGTACGAGTAACGGTAAGTATTTTTATGAAAGCTTAATATTAATTAAATTGAAATGTTTTAATACGAAAGCTGAACATTTTCATCAGTAGATAATAATAAATTGAGGCGTAACGCTGTAATATAATGATTTTTCAGGATTGTTTTTTTCTAAGTAATAAAAATTAAACAAAGTATCTTTCAACCACATCCGGCCCTAAATAACATCATAATACATATTATATGAAGTGCAATAGCCAATACAATTACGCAATAGAAAATGCCAATAGACACTAGCTAGACCATCTTTGTAATTTTCACTTCTTTATGCAAAAAATAATTAAACCCTTTGTATATTAATAAGTACTTGATCAAGTTCTTATTTACCTACATTATAATCTAAGTTATGAAAAAATATAAATTATTCCACTTAAGTGTTCGCCAGATGGGTGGTAAGTGTCCCAGGAGAGAAGATAGATGGGCTAATACTGTAAAAGTATGGCAGCCTCCTATGATGGATGTTCAGGACGATGGGTAGACCACTAGTCCGTTGAGATGACGTTAAGATGGCTGACTGGACCAAAATGGATGAGGCTGCGCAGGCGCACTCGATGGGACTGGAATGACAGCAGCTGAGGAGGCTTTTGCCAAAATTTTTAGGCTATCCTTGAATTTCACATGTCAAATGTGCCAATGATAAAGCCTACTTTGAATTAAAATAATTAGTAAAAAAATATAAAATTTCAAAAAATTGTAATATGCAAAATCTTGGAATAAAATAAGTAGCTTTAAAATTCTGCATCTAATTTTCTAATCTTTTTTTTTGTCAAAAGCTCAAACAAGAGGGCCGATCAACTACATTAGGTCATTTATAAGTGATTCAATTAATTCTGGTCCTTATTTCACAATTTCATCAACAATGTGCAATAATAAACCACAGGTAGTGTGGTAATAAAAGCAATGATACGTAGACTATAACCAGACTTTTTGTGTCAGGACGTAGATTTTTTTGTGTCAGAAGCTCAAACAAGAAGGCTGCTAGAATATATTAACTCTGTCATAGTGATTCATTATTATAATAGCAATGTTAATACCTAAACTACATCTAAACTTTTTTTTTAGTGTCCGAAGCACGCGCAAGAAAAAAATTTCTTACAATTTTGTACCTTACAAATGCATTACTTATTAGACTGCATCTAACCATTTTTTTTTTGGATTACAGAAGCACAAACAAGAAAAACTAAGATCTTCATACTTGATTGTGTTAATTCTTAAAACTGAAATAGATTAAATATAATACTTGATTCGGTTAATTCTTAAAACTGAGATAGATTAAATATCATACTTGGTTCAGTTAGTTAAATCTGAGATAGATTAAATATCATACTTGGTTCGGTTAATTCTTTTGTGTCAGGAGCTGAAAAAAGAAGGCTGATTGAGTTACATAGCTCTTTTCTATGTGATTCAATTCATTCTTATCCTTATTTCACAATTAAACTATCTAAAAATTTGCAATAATAACTAAAAGAATTGTTGTAAATAGATACCTAGCTTAATAGCAATGATACTTCAACTGCATCTAAGTAAACTTTTTTTGTCAGAAGCACGAACGAAACGAAATGTGTATTATGTACCTACTGGCAAAAATGCAATGCTACTATTGTATTTTTTTTGCTGCTTCTAAATGTTTTATTTTTTATGTCAGAAGAAGCACCATCAAGAAAATTATACCTACACTACATAATAACAGAAATGCAATACCTAGTAGTAGTAGGTAGTTTTTACTTTATTTTTCGGTCAGCTCGCACAAGAAAAACTGAGGTCGATGAGATTAGTCATACTGTTTCAGTCAATTCTACCTGGTAGTTATATACCTCATTCCGGTTATTGTTTCGTGATGACTCTACATTTCGTTTTGTTGTGCAATGATCGACTAATAAATGTAAAAATATATTTAGAAATTTGGTCCCAAAATTCGAAATAGGTAGGTATGCAAAGTATGCAATACCATTTAGGCCGTTTGTAGACATCCGTTTTTCACCGGACGACGGACCGTCAAAAAACGGATATCCTTTGTTTGCTGTCAATTTTCTTGCCGGACTTATGTCCGATGCATGTGTACCTACACGTTCATTATAAACCATACGCCACCGCTAAATCCGGTAAAAAAATCGGACCGTTGTCCGGTAAAAAAAACGGATGTTTACAAGCAGCCTCAGTGTACTAATTTCCATCAAGGCAATAAATTTTTTTATGACCGTTTACATTTTTAGGGTGGTAAAATAGATTTTCCGCGTAGGTGTCCGCTGAATCGGTTGATGGCGCCTGATTTTGGCACCTCCTTTTCGTTTATTGTTTGGTGATGACGCTACATTTTCTAATACTCTAAAAAAATTACTATGTATTGTATAAAAAATAGCATAAATGGGCCTTTCAGCCGCTTAGTATAATAGTTCTACGTCGTAGCAAAAATATGCTTTATTGTCAGACTCTAAACAGGTATTTCGCAGTTGTTTGCTGTGCAATATAAAGTCCGATTTGTTATATGTATAGTAGATATTTGGAGTAATATGAGTTTTCTTACTTTCTTTTGATCTTGGTAGATTCGATATTTCTTACTTTCGGTTGCTGTTGTCAGGTTCACGGCCCGCCCTTCGTTTCTTGTTTCGCGATGACGCCACGTTTCTTAACATTGTGCAATGATCAGCATCACCTAGTGAATCATTGTTGTAAAAATGCTCCTCATTGATATGGTACTCTATAACTAGGTACATACGTAGTTATGATATACAATACTGGTAGATCTTTCCAGTTTTTTTAAGCAGGCTTCAGAATATACTATTATGTAATACCTATCTACTGGTTTATAAATCCTGAGATAAATTGGAAAATGTTTTGCTTTCGTGGAGTAAAACAATAAATGTTTATAAAAAATAGGACTGCTTCAATAGCTTTCATTAGATTGTTTTTTGTCTGTAGATATTTCCAATTCGGAGTTTATATTCGAAAGAAGATATTTTCATCTTACTATAGGGAGTTAGTCCCTTATTAATTTATGACATTTACATTCATAAATTGATAAGAATACGGTGCATGATTTCTATTCAAACATTCTAAAAGGTCTCTTATGCCTTGTATAGTTATTAATATCTCAAATAGCGCTTAGATAGCTACAATATTTTGTCTAAGAACGCCTAATTGGGGTTTACCATTATGGCTTTCTCAATTACATCGAAACTTCGTAAGTAGGTATTTTAAATGTATCATTATAGTCTCAATAAAAATAAATCCTATTACAACATTTACAACACAATGTATGGTTGTTTTTTTCTTAGTTTACGAAATGTTTCATTATCCTAAATAAAAAGGCTTTGCCTTTATTTTTTCTGTAACGAACAAAATCAAGGTCTCTTTAACTTCAAATAAGTTAGAGCATGTTTGAAGGATGTTCCTTTCTTTCTTATTAAAATAGTAAGTTTTGAATAATATGTGCTTGCCATATTTATATTTATGCTTATTCAAGATCGTCTCTACATGGACATTATTGTTCTTGTGATTTCTTATCACTTCTTACTTTTAATTATTGACTGTTTGTTAATTTTCCACTGTCTTTACATGGACTTATTGTCCTTGTGATTTCTTATCACTTCTTACTTTTAATTATCGACTGTTTGTTAATATTCCACTAACTCATGAAGTAAAACAAGGAGATAAACCAACACAAGGAAATAAATAAAGACGCCACATTGCGAATGTTGTAATTGCCTCCCGACAGGTTCCTCTGAACCTTCTTTCCTACTTTGGGTGTACTAAAGACACAAAAACTCAATGTTTTATTGTTTCTCTTACAACTTAAGGATTTAAGACAACAGGTTTTTGAATAATTGTGGTATAAACTTAACAATAATTCCGCCTCAACGATCGGTTGGATTGTGGTTTGTGGTGTAAGTCTTAAAATATAGCCGCCTCAAAAAGCTACCTGCCGCGAAAATACAAGTTGCAAGATCTACCAGGGTGTCTGGGAAAGTCTGAAAATAAAAAATACAGAAACTTAAAACAAAGCACGGAATATTTTTGTTTTGTTTTGTCACACACTCCCTTTTCACCAATTTTATACATCTTTGATACAAAATAAAAACCCCTCATGATATTGTTAAAATTATTAACCGTATACCTTTTGTTTAAATAGGTTATTATCTACCACTGATAGTACGAAACGACTCTGTACGTGACTAAGTACAATGAAACGATTTGATACCTAATTAATATTTCCGATAAGATTGTTCAAGTTATTTCATTAAAATATCATCCGTGAATCATTACGTACCGATGTTGTATAAAATAAAGCTTCCGTCTCAAAATAAGAAGATTATTTTTCAATATCTCCCAATATGTAAATGTTTCATAAAAAAAAATTGCCATTATTAACCGGCAGCCATTTTAGCTCTGAATTGCAACGTCGCAATAAGAGCAAAGTGATGACGTCACCACACGTTATAGGTTTCAAAATACGACGAAATATGATCCATTGTGCAAAATACTTAATTATCTACCTCATTCTTGTTCTAAACGACCAAATCTTAAACCTGGAAAATATTTTTTACTTTATCATTAATCTCTCTCAAAAATAATTAATACTATTATAAATTAAACGACGTTTTATCAGCTTTAACGAACGACACTCTACCACTCATTGAAGGTCAAGGTCAAAGTAAGACGCAAATCCTAATTGGAAAACCGAACAAAGGAGTATCGCGATTAAATTAATATTAATGAATTCCCCAATCTAAGCGAAAAATAAAATATGGATTGGTACCCACCTCGTTATCCTCAAAGGAACTCTTCAGTTGGTTTTGCGAATTTTAGGACATCTGGCACTGTGTTCTCAACCGGGCGATGACTCTGCCATTTTTATTCTAAAGGGACTTATCACCTCTTAGTATAAATTAGTGCTCTACATTTTTGCTCCTAAGTACTTTATCTTTACTGAATTACATTGTGAATAAAACCTCCCTTAACACCAAAAAATAACTACATAATGGATACAGAACCTCACCACTAGACTAATGGAAAAGGTATCTCGGGGCGAGCAGCGCGATTTGCCTTTTTATAGGCTGTTGCTCAATTTCATATCCGTCCAATTTAAATGGTCTCGAAGTAACATTCGTTTAAATGGACCAGACTGAAATTTCACATGGTGGCGTAACGCTTCTAGAATGTTCCATTCTAAACGTGAGACAAAGCTATAAGAGTGAAAGGGACGGAATATACCGCATTAATGGCGTTCTAGAAAGATCCATATGATGCGGTGTTGAGTAAAGGGGATAGGTAGATACAAAATTCACGTGAATGAAAAGGACAAAAAGGAATGTTCCAGAAGACCGATAATTTGGTGATACCAGCTTTTAGCGAAATTTTCCCCAGGGTACATCTGCAATGCGGCATTTTACAAATTAAGGCGTAGAAACTAATGTTTTAGTTTAGTTGGATATTTTCAAAGTATTTATGGTTTTTAAGAAAGTAAAAAAGCTTTTGTGTTATGATAGAGTCAAAATTTCGGAAAAAAACATCAGCAGCATTAAGTTATTATCTCTTAACATGTCAATGACACAATCTGGATTAGGTTGGACTAAAACTGAAATTATTTTGTAGATGATGATAACGAATGATTTTCACTATCGTTCAACTCTGCCAGGTTTTCAAGATTTGCAAGGTGATTCAAACCTGTGTAGAGCTTTTTTTAATAGATAGAGTGATTCAAGAGCAAGGTTTTTAAGTACAGTGTACCTGTGCGAAGCAGGGGCGGGTCGCTAGTAATAAAATAAAACAATTTGAGAACAACAGCACTTTACCTATTTGTAATTTTGTAAAACACTAGCAACCTCGCAAGAGTTAACAGGCAATAAAATAATTTATAATAATATCAAGTTACTTGGTCAAATTACTAAAATAAGCGCTGTGTAAAAAGGCAGTTAATAAGAAATGTTATCAAGTATTCACTTATTTGTCAATGTTTTTTTGCTAAAGTAAACATTTTNAACATTTTGAAACTATTTTAAAACGGTAAAATATATTTTGTAGCTCTCCATTACCCAGTTTTATGGGTAAGATTTCGAAACTGACAACCCAAGTCTATTTGTGACCTGCTTAATATCGTTCTATCCTTATCGTTTTGTATGTTTCTATCCTTGTCACACGCATTCATTGGCCGAGAATAATACAGATCCAGAATGTTCCACCCCTAGATTGCTCTGATTGGCTGGACGTCGACGTTTCTAGATTATTCTCGAATGTGATTGGCTGGCAGGCTGGGAGTATAAATACCGGCGGAAAGCGCGGCAAAGCATTCAGTATTGAAATACAAACAAGCGAGAAAGCGAGAAGAAGTGAACCGGAGAAATCTCCAACAAACTTTCAAGGCAATTATCAAGAAATATATTGTGAAGAAGTGCTAAAATATACATCAAGACCAAAATGCCAGCTGTAGGAATTGATCTTGGAACTACATACTCCTGTGTCGGCGTTTGGCAACATGGGAACGTGGAAATCATCGCAAACGACCAAGGCAACCGAACTACACCATCATACGTTGCATTTACGGACACGGAGCGACTGATCGGCGATGCTGCGAAGAACCAGGTCGCTCTGAACCCCAGCAACACAGTGTTCGACGCAAAACGACTGATCGGCCGCAAGTTTGATGACCCGAAGATTCAACAAGACATGAAACACTGGCCCTTCAAAGTCATTAGCGACTGTGGCAAACCTAAAATCCAGGTAGAATTCAAAGGAGAGGCAAAAAGATTTGCACCGGAGGAAATCAGCAGCATGGTACTAACCAAAATGAAGGAAACTGCTGAGGCATACCTGGGTACGTCAGTGAGAGATGCAGTCATCACAGTGCCTGCCTACTTTAACGACTCACAGCGACAAGCGACGAAGGATGCCGGAGCCATCGCAGGGCTGAACGTGTTACGAATCATCAACGAGCCGACCGCTGCTGCCCTCGCCTACGGCCTTGACAAAAACCTCAAGGGAGAACGCAACGTTCTAATTTTCGACTTGGGTGGTGGTACATTTGATGTCTCCATTCTTACCATCGACGAGGGCTCATTGTTTGAAGTGAAGGCGACTGCTGGAGATACCCATCTTGGCGGGGAGGACTTCGACAACAGATTAGTCAACCACCTAGTGGAAGAATTCAAACGGAAGTACAAAAAAGACATCAGCACCAATCCACGAGCTCTCCGTCGACTGCGTACTGCTGCGGAGAGGGCAAAGCGAACTCTATCTTCCAGCACTGAAGCCAGCATCGAGATCGATGCTCTCTATGAGGGTATTGATTACTACACACGAGTTTCACGTGCCCGCTTTGAAGAATTGAACGCTGATCTGTTCAGAGGAACATTGGAACCCGTAGAGAAGGCTCTCAAGGATGCCAAGCTGGACAAGAGCTCTATTCATGACGTTGTACTCGTGGGTGGATCAACTCGTATACCAAAGATTCAGAGCATGCTTACAAACTTCTTCTGCGGCAAGAAGTTGAATCTATCCATCAATCCAGACGAAGCTGTCGCATACGGTGCCGCAGTACAAGCAGCCATTCTCAGCGGCGAACAACACAGCAAGATTCAAGATGTACTTCTGGTGGACGTTGCGCCTCTGTCCCTCGGCATAGAAACAGCGGGAGGAGTGATGACGAAGATCATCGAGCGAAACGCCAAGATCCCTTGCAAACAGTCACAGACGTTCACTACATATTCGGATAACCAGCCCGCTGTGACCATCCAAGTATACGAGGGAGAACGTGCTATGACGAAAGACAACAATTTGCTGGGCCGCTTCGACTTGACCGGTATTCCTCCTGCGCCTCGAGGCGTGCCGAAGATCGACGTCACCTTCGACTTGGACGCCAACGGTATCCTGAACGTGTCCGCTAAAGAAAACAGCACTGGCCGCAGCAAGAACATAGTGATAAAGAATGACAAAGGCCGCCTGTCGCAGGCTGAGATCGACCGCATGGTATCCGAAGCGGAGAAGTACAAGGAGGAGGACGATCGCCAGAGAGAGCGGGTTTCTGCTCGAAATCAGCTGGAGGGCTACGTGTTCAATGTGAAGCAAGCTTTGGATGAAGCGGGCGACAAGTTGAGCGAGCAAGACAAGGAGACAGCTCGCCGAGAATGCGAGGAGGCGTTGCAGTGGATAGACAACAACACACTCGCGGAGAAGGAAGAGTACGAACACAAACTTAAAGAGATCCAGCGGGTGTGTACACCAGTGATGAGCAAGATGCATGGCGCAGGAGCGGGCCCACAGAATGGACCACAACCTCACCAGCAGTATGGTCAACCCAGCTCTGGGCCAACAGTTGAAGAAGTAGATTAAGAAGTAGCCTCACTATCACACTAACTAGAAAGCCCTGTGATCTCATCTCAAGATATCATCCACCATTAATTTTCAGTAGTTCAAAAAGATGATCACTAGTTGCTAATCAAACAAATTGTAAATAACTTTTAGGTTAAGCTATAATTAATTGTAAATAATGTATTAATGTGTAAGAGTAATTTATTTTAGCTGTAAGTAGCCAAACAAATTGAGTCCAAACAGATGATCATGAGTACAAAATCATTAAATTAAGTTATTTAAAAATTAATAACCTCTTTTATTTCTGACTCTACTTCCTACCTTACTGCCACACATAACATAATAGATAAATAAACATTCTTGGACATTATGATTAATGATTACTTAATTAAAAAATAAATTATAATTATGATGTTAATCATAGTTTTTTACGAATATTAACACAGTAAGTAATTTATTGAAAAAAATACTAATAGTCCCGGTAACCCATCGTAATTTTGTTACGAGTGGGCTCACCACAAATAGTCGACTGGCGGGGTTCGAACCCGTGTTCTTCGGATGTCGAGTCAGCCAGTCCGACCCCTTCACCATTCGGCTATCTGCTACCAGCAACAATAGAGTAGAACAAGAAACATATAAGTAATCCAGTAGAATCCAGTCAGTAACTGACAAACACTATTTTAAAATTGGCAAATGTAGGGTTAAATTACGGATGTGCAAGCAATTTAGTAATTATTATTAGCAAATAAAATACGTACCTATTCGCAACAAGTTTTATTAATCTAAGGCAACAAGCAATAAACAGTTTAAATGAAAACTGAAAAGTTTTAACTCACCTGAAAGACCACAGCATCACTGCATTACAGTCTTGTTCACACTATTCGAGTAGGCAATTTAGTTGATTGGTGAGTAATTTAGTAGTTAAACATGTCACACCAAAAATTCTGTTAACTAAAAAACTTTATCCATCTTTGTACAATAATTATTTCACACGATTTCAAACAAGTAAACGTCCATAGACAAAACCAGTAAACCACAGACACAGACAAAACTTTTTGACAGATTATAGAAAGTAAAGGGAGGGGGCACAAAATGGATTTGAATCACATCGTATTAAATCGTATTATATCGTTACAAAATCGAACCTGATCTTGTTTTATTATAATCCATAGTAATAAGCTATAGCTTTTATTTGCTCATAGGATTTGCTCAACGATTTATAGTCGGACCAGTGGGTCTAGTCTAGACAAAGTGCTCAATATAATCGCAAACTAGTCGAAAAGTGGTCGAAAGGACTTTTTTTTGTTTCGATTTTCAATCGATCAAAAAATGCAACTTGTCTAGGGCAGGGTTTCCCAATTTTTTTTGACAAGGAACCCTAATTGATTATACTTTTCCTAGCGGAACCCCCGTACTACTCCGCCCGCACGCCCTGCCCCTCCCTTGTGCGTAAACAAGTCGGTGCGAGCGAACAACGTCGGTCACGAAACGTGGGATAATATTTTTTACGGAACCCTTGCGGCCTTTCCACGGAACCCCAGGGTTCCACGGACCACCATTCGGGAACCGCTGGTCTAGGGGCTAGGAATAAACCTATATTACAGAACTACTGCTTAATCCCTAATTTATAAAACTGATTTTATTACACGTGCGTGATCTATCAAAATTGCATTAAACTTGCTCTGTGAAACTAAAGTTCGCATTTAATTAATTAAATTAATAATAAAAAGTCAAGGTTTCTTGTTTGTTATTCTCGTAATAATCGATTGGTTTAATCGCATCGTATACAGTATTTAAGTCGATAACTAAAGTCCGAACAACACTACTTTTACGTCGTGGTGACTGACTGTCAGTGTCATTCCCGATCTTCTTCCATCCATCAGTGTCATTTCTGACGTTCAGCTGTGTTGATGTGCAAAGGCGAGGTGGTTTTGGTGGTGTGTAATAGATAAAATTACGTTCAATCACCCTAACAGTGAAGGATTACCTAAGTTTTGATGCAAATGCCTTGTGTTTATATTGTAACTTAAACATTTGATACAATGGCTCCCAACTTCAGTAAGTTTACTTCAAGGACAGATGTAAAAATTGGTCTGGCTGCCTCAGCAGCTATAGGCGCATGGATTATAAGGAATTCTTTAAAAGCAAGGTAATTATTTTGTGGCTACTTCCTATAATCACTGTTTTGTACACACGAACTTTGTTTTCTAACTGTTTTGCTTATGAAACTTATGTCAGTGTTACTACAAAAATAATAATTAAGTTCCATTTAATGAGGTTTATGATTAACTTCTGCGGTATTCGTTTTACAAGCTATTTTTTTAATCTTACAGTATTATTTAAAAGCAGTTCAAAGTCATGGTTTAACTTTTCTTTCTTTTCAAGCTTCAAATATATTGCATGAAAGTATTAGTGGTTAATAATAGTGATTAGGATTCGACCTGATATTTTATACTTTTCAGCGAAAATAAAAATATTAAACGAGCAACCAGGCTCTCTCCAGAAGAGCAGATTCAGTACATGATAAAAGAGAAGAACAAAAAGGGTCCCAAAGCTCAAATTGATGCTAGATTCTTTGCTGAGTTAAAGAAACTATGGCGAATTATGTTCCCTGGACTGTGGTCAAAGGAGAGTGGTCTTATGGTGTTGATCGCTTTCTCACTGATATCAAGGTCAATGTGTGACCTTTGGCTTATACAGCACACCACATTGATTGAGGGGTGAGTACAACAATATTTTAATGCATTTAACAAGAAAATGATTGGAAATTAACTGAATGCTGCCTTAGAGTTACCAAATAACTATTAATATACACAATGAAAATTAAATTGTTAAATGTTATTGTTTAATCAATCATATAATATTTAAGCAATTAAAATAGCCTTGATGGCACATGCTTTTATAAATAAGATTATTCTCATTACTGATAATAATAATAAGGAAGGATAAAACTCCACAAATTATACTACTACTTTTTCAATTAAAATTTACAGACCCAACATAAAAACACCTTTATCACCTGCAAACTTTATACACAAATAAATGATCTATGAAAATGAGTCAAACCCCATGATGAAGCAACTTACATAATCGAGTATCTGATTAATAAATTAGTCAAACAAAACATACTGTCACTTTTAGTTTTATTGTATGTAAAGTTTAAATGGATTAGTGCATTGTCATGTATGTCTTTTACATAGCTATACATTTGCTACTTTAAATTAATACATTTATTTTATATTTTATTACAGCATAACACTAATTAGGTACTGTATGTAAAAAAAATTGGTGCAGATAATGCCAGATACATTAATTAACTTGAAATAATAGGTAACATCAGTTTCATAATATTTACACTATATGTAGTGTATGATTGTATTCTTTAATTAGGTAATCAAGTCACTGTTTTCTTTCCTGATATTGATTGACTCAACAGAGGCAAATGAAAATTGAATGTTAAATAAAAAATATAGAAATCTCATACCAATCAACTTTAAATATTTTAATATCTATGATTAATAAAGGATTAACCTTGGCAACATGTGATATCTAATTGATAATCTTCAGCCTAGTCATATCCAAATGTAGGCCAGAGATATGCCTATAGAGAAAGTAGTGGTAGCCAAACCAGCACATAGTAGGTATTTTGTTGTAAATCATGGATTACATATTATGCAAGTACATTTTAACCCTTAATAAAGCAGAGGGAAAATGTTTACCACCATATTTTGAGCTTTATTTCCTAGTTTTAAAAATAATGAAAAATGTAGGCTTGCTCTGCCCTATTAAAGCTTAATTCACTGACTGAATCTTATGAAGCTATGAGTTATTATTTTACAATATTAGAGTAGGCGCACACCGTTGATTTTTCGTCGGCCGATAGTTTAGTCGGGCAGTTGATCAGTATGGGCATGTATGGTAGTGCGCACACTACGCCGTTTCGATTTGGCCGATTCTTCATACAAATTAAAATTGAGCATCGGCCAACTAAAAATCAACGGGGTGCGCCTACTCTTAAAGTATAAAGTACGAGTATAATGGATGAGCTGTAAATTGTATGTAATGTACCTACTGCCTACTGAATAAAAAACTCAAAATCATTTTCTGACATCATGTAGGCACATAAAGCTAATTAATGTGGCCTCTTATGCACCTTTTGTACATAACTAAAATGGCTGCTTGTACATGTGGGTTAAACCCACTGAAAAAATAGAAGCTAGAACCATTACAATGAGACAAAACCTGTGTATTACCTGTTTGTAATAATATTATAAAGAATTGTGGTTTTCTGAATAATCAAATAAAACAAAGAACACAAATCTTAGGTATACATTACACATAAAATATTATTATAGCACAAGATGCTCACCTGCCTCACCTCTCTATTGTCTTTAAATTAATACAAAACTTTATAATTAACTACTTACCGTTAAAATTTATAATGGTGACAGTATTGAATATTTTTTAAAACATATGTACTTATTTACATATTTTGTCATAAACGACTTTTTTAGTACAAAAAACATACCAAAAAACCCAAAATTTGTCGGCAACGGCAACCACTTTTTGAATATAAAAAAACATCCACAGGACTCAGTGATTACAGAGATAGATGATGAGAATGTTTTAGATATTTATACATATTATTATATGGCTCTATCTAACAAAAACAATTTACTGATTACCTACCAGTTAGATCTGACCTTTAAAACTTGAAAGTCTTAATTTAACTGACAGATAAATTTCCATTAGTTATCAGGGACTTTATCAGTACCTAAATATTTACATACTGAGAAATCGTGCTCCATTGTAGACCTCATTACTTACCATCAGATGTCATTGAGGTCAATCGCAAACTCGCTCAATAATAAAAAAAGTGGAAGACTATTGAGCATTGGCCACATAATGATATGTAGCCACCAAAATTTGTACCTTATTCATTCATCATAAGGTTGAAAATATTTATTTACATGCTGTGCACCATAAAAGGTTAAGCAGGTTCTAAAAAAAGTATTTCCATTCCAGATCAATTATCACAATGGACCTGCCAGAATTTAAGAAACTCCTCACTCAATTCTTCATTGCCATGCCAATGGTATGTATGCTATACTTGTTCTTTGATACGGGACTATTCCCACCTCTCTCTCCCACCACTGCAACTCCTGTGTAGCCAGGATCTACAGCTTGACCGCCATAAAAACCCAACCAGTGAAGGTCAAGTTTGTCCCGGGGGAAAGTTAAACTGTCATTGGACTCGCAACGAAATTAACCAGAAGAACATAGGAGGAGTTCGAAGTTGTTCTCTGATAGTGATTACGTCTATTTCGGTATCATCAGCATATTATTTGCCTGACCTTTTGGCTATTTTTAAGTATTTATTTAATCACTGCATATACGGCCTTGCATGTTGTAACTTAAAGTCTATAATAGATTTTACTACAGTTTTAACTTTAATAGAGCCATTTGACGTTGATGTGCTGTTAGGATGATGAAATTTAGTTTATGACATTTAAATAAACAAGAAAATAGCGTTAAGAAGTTGACGCCCCAGTGGAAAAAATCAAGATCGTCCCATTTCATCAAATCGATCCAGAAGTTACATGGTTAAGGCCCGATTCGACCAAATTTTTATCCGAGAATAACTCCTGGTATAACTGGCACATTGACAGTTTCAGTGTGGGAAATGTATCAAAACTGACGATTTATTCTGAGATTAATATTTACTCCTGTTTGGTCGAATCCACCCTAAATGAGAAACGTAATATTCCACTATTATCGCATTGATTACCAATAATTTCAAATGAGCATGTCCTAAGCTCTACCTAGTCATACATTTCAATACTTATGAGATAAACAAATGTTTATCCACTACCACGCTAATGGCTAGTGCTGTTGATATTTTACATTTTTACGTTACGTAGATTATCAAATCAATCAAATTATGTAATTTGAAGCGACGATTGACAATAGCCAAACGGTGAAGGCAGAGTAATTATACATGAGTAGGTCATCTTCATAGAAACGCACCGACCGCGATTTGTATGTAAGCGCGCCAATACGTCAGTGCGAATTTTGTCAGTGTGTGCGTGCGCGCCGCATATGTATTGGCGCGCTCACATACAAACCGCGCTCGGTGCGTTTCTATGAAGATGACCTACTCATTTGTATTTACTCTGGTGAAGGTGTCGGACTGGCCGACTCGCGATCTCGATCCGAGGAACGCGGGTTCGATCCCCGCCGCCTCTCGACTATTGTGGTGAACACTCGTAACAAGCATATTTAGCTTACCACGAGGGGTTAACGAGAATTAATATTCTTAAAATTAAAATTAGGCAATCCAAAAACCTTTCAATCCACAAATGCAATGCATAGGCTGAGCTGCACCTCCTACTTTGGCCGTAACTATGACGAGAACTGCCCCCCTAGGCAAAACGCACTTTTTGATCGAATCGAAAATCGAATCCGTCAAAACTCCATACAAAAAAGGGGCTTTTCGACCACTTATCGACTGGTTTGCGATTATAATTTGCACTTTGTCTAGACCCACTGGTGTTTTTGTATGGAATTTGACAGATTTCTGACGTTTGATAAAGTAAGATGGTGCATGCAACCCAGCCTTAGTAAAAATAATAGTAAAAAATACCAGTATTTAATTCTTAATCTATTTAATAGTGTTCAGCCGGGCTAAGATGCGCGCCGTGATAACTTATCGATGATTTTGGATGATAAATGTAATATCGCCTATCGCGAAAAATCGATAAAATGGCGCGATAATATCTTATCGTGGCGCGCATCCTAGGCCTACAGGGTTTATCGTATCAATATCTTTTCGATCGAAAATAATACTAACTGACATTTTCATAATTGCCGCTTACAATTATTTTGCTTCGATTGTTCAATGGAAAATTACTGTCAAGGCAAAATTAAATATAACATTATCGTTGTTTATTTTTCCTATAAGAGTATCTTTTACGTTTTATTGGCCTTCGGTCAGTGATAAAAAAAGTTAAAAGCTATGAGTCTAAAAACCACGCTGCTTACTGTTTTGGCAATCATAAAATAAACCGGGTCTGCATGTGTAGGACAAAACACGCGCTGGACTGGAGACTTTAGATATCGATTACTTATCTTATGCAATACTTCGAATAAGTGGAGTTTATCTTTATCTATCCTTCTGGGAATCAAACCCACGATCGCTAGCTTATAGTTAATGAGTAATTTCACTAAAAACGGCTGTCTAATATTAAAATTATTTTTCAGATTTCATTAGTAAACAACGTTCTGAAATGGAGCATAGGGGAAGTGAAACTGCGAATACGTACAAATCTGACGCTGCACTTATATCAAAATTACCTCAAGTAAGTGTGATTATAACATCATTAACATTATCAGGTATTTAGTTCCATTGCAGGAGCACGACCCTTTCTGGTTACCAGACGCAAATGTTCAACCCGATCGAGTTATAGATGACCCACGCTGAACTGTCCCGCCAAACTCAATGACAGGGGGGCGCTACCATCGTTCAACTATATGGTTTCCAACATGGCAAAAATCTGAACCAGCGATCCGGTATTGACGGTGGCGCCCCACTGTCAATGTCATCGACAGGACAGTCCAGTATTTTGGAACTATAACTGCGCACCTGACAGCTGTGACGTCACATCGACGCTCTGGTACGGACGCGAACGGTGCGAACGCGGGGAGTTGCGCAGTTAGTCGATCGGGTAGTGGGATTTGGCCTAAACTCCCCACGCTGGCCAGACGGGTAGGGGAGGCCTGATATTCGCATAATAATGTCTACTTAATAATAATAGCTCGATTAATGCTGAGCGGGCGCCTTTTTGGCACAAAAATATGCGTGTATAGTTTTAAGTCCCTTTGTTCTGTTTTTATTTTTTTCCTTTTTTGTGTCAAATAAAGTTTTTCTTATTCTTATTCTTACTTATCCTAATCTACTCCATCGGAACCACACGGTGGCGAAAGATAAGAACATTATACGATGTTAACACTGACTGACTCATTGATATCAGGTTTTATCATTTGCATAGCAAATGTCTGATTTGTAAAGTTGTATTCGTTTATTTGACATTTATCGCGGAACGACCCACAGGGCCTTAGCCCAAATGACACTCACAATTTAATGTGATCCATTGTGTGAAGAGTAAAATAAGGATCAAAAAAGATCTTTTGTCATTTCTATTAAAATATTGTTCTTTTCGTTTTTTAAAATTTATTATTGGATGATTCAGAAAATATTACTTTATTCACATTGTTAACCTTTTAAAATTGAGCAAAAACTACAAATTAAGTCAATCACCTTTCGCGTCCCTTTTGACTGTTTATTATTCTTAATACCATTGTTATTTTTGTGACGAACAAGGATGTAGCAATCAATAATGCAACTTATTGTGAAAAAAATATATTTCTAAATATTTTTTCCTCTTCGTCATTTTCCGAACCGAGTTTTATCGAATGGTAACATTTATCTTTGTTTCAAACTGCAATGGTTAAAAGTGTTTGAACTTGGGTACTTGCATTGTTTAATGTTACTCATACTGAAGGAAAGTTAATAAGTTTACGTTTATAATACGGTACGGTGTACCGTACCTTGTACCGTATGAATGTAAATGTAAAACGATATTCAGGTTTACAACCAACAAATGCTATTGCACTTAAAATGAACTTTGTATTTTTATTATTTTAGAAAATGACAAAAATAATGCCTTTGACGCACACTGCACAGGAAGTTCTTTTGTCATTGTTTTAACTTTAAATCTAGGTAAATAGGTTTAAAATAAGGTGGCAACACAAGGTGCCTTTGCCTGGTGCCTTTTTTTAATGTTACATCTAAAATACGTAATAGTTGCAGCTATAGGTAATGCTATTTTTACTGCTGGCTGAGAGGTAGAGACTAGAAGAGATTGTTCTAAACACTAAATAGTGAGGGGCTCCTAAACACCTTATGCTACCTTATAAACAAATATTGCATCTTACATCTTGGTGGTAACGGGACTATTAACACCTCTCGTTCCCATCGCTTCAACTCCTGTGTAGCCAGGATCTACAGTAGAGATGAAACGGATATCCGGTAACTATCCGGTAGGCCGGATATCCGGCCTAACTCACTATCCGGCCGGATACCGGATATTAAAAAACTACGACAATTTCCTATTAATAAAATGAAATACATTAATCTTTGAGGTAACATCAATAAAATGGCTTATAATAATGACGGCTTTTATTTAAAGTCCAAAAAGTTACATAAAGCCATATAAGGCCTTTAAAACACTAATTTCTTTTTCTGGACTATTCACTCTAATGTCGAATACATAAATAGTAAATATCTGTTAAGTCGAAATATTGCCAGATAAAATAGGCGATCTTTTTTTTCACTTATGGTCTGATGTCATGATGCAGTTCAGTCAGATGACGCAGCAAGTAAACTAATTTAAGGACATCATCCATTTTGATACAAAATCAAAAGTGCCGGCCAAAAAATAAAAGTGCTGTATTCTGATAGAACACGTCCGCCTTAGCATTTGTTACTATGGCACCAAAGCTGTAGCACGACTGTGCAGCATCGTAGTATTCGAGTTCTAAAAGTGNGTCGGTTGAAAATAAATAACAATATTACGAAAGTACACCCACCCCTTAATTGTTCTTTTCTTTTAAATTCACGCTCTTTTTGAAAGCAACTTATTATTTTCAGTAATTTTCTTTTGGTATTTGTGTAGATCTATTATAACTTGATTTATCTTTCTTGCCTACTGCTCAGTCCACACTTTTACGGCCGAAAATCCAGTAGAAAAAAGCCGAAACGGGAATCAGATCCTCACTATGAATGACTCTATCCACTACACTGGTGTTAGGTTACACGCTTTAGGCCGGAATCCACGCCATCGGCCCGTAATAGGTATTTTTATGTACATAATAACTTTTCCGAATTAGTTAGTTTGTTTAGACCTGTATGATTGACTGTGGTATGTTAATGGGTATTTGACTTTAAATATTGTAATCGTACGTGATTTTATTCTGTTCTTAGTTTTTAAATCATTATAGTACCAACACTCAAAGTGTAAATTTATCTTATCTCCCTCTTCAGGCGTCTTTTAGTGAAATACTCCTTCATAAAAGTGGTAATTTTATTGCAATTATATAGGCTTTTGAAGAGCGTTTTTACGTGTTTTTAGGGTTCCGTACCTCAAAAGGAAAAAACGGAACCCTTATAGGATCACTTTGTTGTCCGTCCGTCCTTCTGTCAAGACCCTTTATCTCAAGAACGCGTGAACGTATCAAGCTGAAATTCACATGAAATACTCAGGTCTATTGTCCCTTTAAGCTGTGAAAATATCAAACTTCTAAGCCAAGCCAATCAAAAGATACAGCCGATTATGTCGATATTTTCAACAAATTTTCGACACTCGCAAAGGAATCAAAACCTACAGGATACTTCCCGTAAACTCAGAATCTTGAAATTTGGCATAAAGCATTGTCATATAATGCAAATATAGGAAAAATTGCGAAAATTACATTTTTTTAGTTATATAATATAATAAAAATATTTTAATAAAATGAAACTTACTACCTTATTTCTCACGAACGAATAAAGGTATCAAATTGAAATTTATACCAAATACCTAGATCTATTGTCCCTTTAAGAAGTAAAAAAATCAAACTTCTAAGTTAACGCGATCAAAAGATACAGCAGTTTATACCGACACCTTAGACGAATTTCCGTCACACGCTAGGGAATCAAAACCTACAAGGTACTTCCTGTGAACTCAGAATCTTGAAATTCGGCACGAAGCAACGTTATATAGTACAGATAAAGGAAAAATTGCGAAAATGATAAATTTGAAGTTATATAAAATTTAAAATATTATTTTTGCTTACATGACATAAAATATTTTTTTAATAATTATAAACTTACTACCTACCCTTTTTCACATGAACGCGTAGAGATATTAAAGTTGAAATTCATATCAAACACTTCTTAAATCTAATTGCCTCTAAACTGTGAGAAATTCTAAATCAACGCAAAAATTCAAAACGCTGAGGTAGGTACCTACCTATAATGCAAATATAGGAAAAATAAATAAATAAAAAATAATCATACCGCATATTTTTTTTTTATAAAACTCCGGACTTTGACGTAATTTTGGTTTAAGTGAAATGAATGGTGTCCATTGGCATAGCTACAGGTTTTACCTTAGAATACTTGTTTTATATTTGTAGATAGTTACCCTGCCTAAAAAAAAACCCTAGCTACGCCAAAGCTAGCGTTATTTGATAAGGATCAGATATAAACACAAAATAATCTTGCGTGCATACCAATGTTATTTATACCATTTTGCAAGGGGAAAGGGATTTGTGGTTAGCCCTGACTACTTAAGGACAGGAAAAAATCAAATGATACCGCGAGCTAACTACGAACAGCGCCATCTATTGACAACCGTGCGTTGCTCGGTGATAGGTGTTGCTGATTGCAGCTCATTGTTACAATACTTTTTTTAATGGCAAACTGTCTATTTTTTATACACTGAACATTTTATTTTAATATTAGGTACATAATGGTCAACTTGAGAGAGATCCAACCGTATGTATGAAATTTTCTGAATTACATAGTTTTGTTTGGCTAGACATAAGATCCTCAAAAACTTTTCGTATTCCCAATCTAAAAACGGCAAATATATCAAAGAAAGTAACTCCAAACATGGCCAAGGCCCACCTGCGCAATAGACTGTTAAACAATTAACAACGCATTAGTTAACCAACGTACATTACATCTGACAACAATACACTGACAACACGTACGAGGGCCGAGAGCCAATAAAATTCTCACACCACACATCAAAACAATAATTTAACACTGTTTCGCCTCTACTAGTGTAGAGACAGCATAAAAAATAAGAGCTTTAAGGACGTAGCACATTTATCAACCCGGAAAGGGATCGTAACCGTATCAACTCGAGTTCAGTATTCGTTTTATGAAACTCCATACTGAATGCACACTTTTCCGCACCGTAACGTAAACGCTCGCCTCGCGGTTGACAGTACGCGGTGGGCGATGACAGCTCGCGAAATACGATACGGTGTTGATCCCTTTCAGAGGTGGATTCGACCAAACAAGAGTAAATAATTATAGTAAATCGTCAGTTTTGACATATTTCCCATACTGAAACTGTCAATGTGCCAGTTATACCAGTTATTCTCGGATAAAATTTTGGTCGAGAAAGATACATCTTAATTTTAACAAACTGTCATTCTTTTAAATTAACAGTTAATTTCAAAGAACCAATTAATAAAATGGGTAGTTGACACCAGTAACCAATAATTCCAAGACCAGAATCACTTAATCTAACCCTGAAAATTCAGTTGGATCACGATTTCAAGTGGCTAGAAATAAATTATTAGTAAATTAATTGAGTAGGCAGAAAATGTGACTTCATGACACATAATTTAGGGCATTGGTAGGTTTTTACAGTTCGTAAAAAGTATAATTTGTTCTGCTGTCGCTACTATACCACCCATCGCCTCCAATAAGCAGGGCGCGATCGACAAAGCGCGTATCAAAATAATTGACTCGCCGGACGGACTGACACTTCATTATTTAGGCGATACGCATCTAGCCAAGTGAAATGCACGCACTATTGGGAAAACAATGGGATTTTTATCCACAACGAGGAAGCTCTTGGCCTGTATCTCACCTGATGGTAAGTGATGATCAGGCTGAAGGTGGAAACGAGCTAAACCCGGAATCCTAAACCACAGAGGAATTGGCTAGCTTACCTCTAGAGAGGTTTCGAGAAAGCGTTTCGTACGAAAAATGAAGAAGGGTATTACAGATTCTAGAGGTATTTAATAAAGCTCATTCTGCCCCTAGTACGATTTTTTTTTCTAATAATTTAGCTTGTAATGGCCTACTTCTAACCAAACTTAAGGTCCGTACAAAACGACGCTCAAAGTTCGATTTGGTCAGTATTTTCAAAAGTTTCAAATTGAATCAAGTTTTGAAGCTTTCCTCTGTAATACACACATGTGTGTGCATTTTATTAAAGTTGAATTTAAGACGAGGCTTAGAAGAGAGTTCATTGTGCCTACCATGAGTTTACGTTAGGTGAGCTCGCTAGCGAATACGTCAAAAAATTCTATGAAGATTTTATTTCTTGAAAGTAGCCGCTAGGGGCGCTGCACAATATGTCATACATTTAAATGTCATTTTTTTACGCAGTCGCTAGCGAGCACACCTAACGTAAACTCATGGTAGGCACACATGTGGTAACTATGATTACCTATGATATTATGATGTAATAAATAATAGCAAACGACCAATCGGTGCACGTTTTTAATAGGGGAAACTATTTAGTTTTAAAACCATAACCTGTGACTTTTTTATCCGCTAATTGCTAGAAAAAAACCTACAACAAAAAAAACACTGTCCAACAATACTCAGAAAACCAAGCTGTCTCAGCCGTCCCAATAGGGTACAACGATTGTATCGCCCCCGAACACTTTACGCTCTAAGTCCGCTATAAATCAGTAACCCGACACCGAGGTTACGGCTAATGACCGGCCGAACGTTCGGCCATGTGGACGAAACATTCGGAACTTGCCGTACTTTTTTATTTTTCTAATATCACATCAATTACTTTAGTCCAAAACTAAGCTTGTAGTGTGACTAAACATCAGATAACAACAAATTTTTCAAATTCAAACTCTTTTTATTTTTGGTAGAGTCCTTAAAATATACTATTAGTACTTTACGAGTAAATATGTGTATATTTACACCAGCTAAATATAGTAGGTATTTATCTTTAAATAGGCACTACCATGATTCCAGCAGGATTTGAATCCGCAAACTCAGGTGTTATAGAATCGTCCGAGAACCGATAATATTTAAATGGACTATAATGTTTTATATGAATTATAATATTTTAAGCATTGGAGTAGTCTTATATTCAAGAGTGGTCCTCCTGTGGATGAAATAATGATGATTATGAAGAATTTTGTAAAATATGAGGAGATCAAGCACATGGAATAGACTTAATCTGTGAGTTGAACTTAACATAGTATCTGAGATGTAATTGTTACAAACCAATAATATGGACTGCATTGTAAGAAAAAAAAATTTTTTTAAGCGTAAAATGAGGACAAAAATATTATAATCAACTGTCCAGTTCAAGCACTCTACTAAATACTGAAATCGTTCTTCCAATGCCAAGTAGAAAGTAATTGGGAAGTACCAATAAAATATTGACTGCATTTAATCAATAATTGAATCAGTCACACTTGTATTGTCCACGCTATCGGTGATCGGTTTAATTATAAATTGTTTTAACGCGCAAGCTCACCACAATTTATGTCACCTAGTCAATCTGTTGACACGCGTAGGGTTGGCACTGTTATCGTCACTGTGTCACGGCTTTACGGGACTATTCCCACCTCTCGTTCCCACCGCTGCAACTTCTGTGTAGCCAGGATCTACAGCTTGACCGCCAATAAAAACCCAACCAGTGAAGGTCAAGATTGTCCCGGGGGAAAGTTAAATGATAGAGGGCGCTGGCTCTCGGTGAATGTGCAGTNTACTGGACTATGGACCGTCAGTTCTGCGTACTATGTGTCCTGCCCATTGCCACTTCAGCTTGCTAATCCGTCGGGCTATGTCAGCGACCTTAGTTTACGGAGCTCCTCATTTCTGATTAGATCTCGTAAATAAACACCAAGCTTATCCCTCTCCATAGCACGTTGTGCCCTATATTCAAAGGCCACGTTTTCGAGCCGTGTATCATCACTGGTAACACACACTAATTGAAGACTTTCGTCATCGTATTCGACGATTTAGCTCTTTCTCGAAATTGCATCTAAATTATATACCTAGCTGTCGTCATTGTCAACAATCTCTAGAATCGAGCTCCTAACCGAAACTGGGTAAGGAGCAACATGGACATTCGACATAAGCTTCGTTTTTCCCATATTCATCCGAAGGCCTACCTGTTGGAAAACTCGATTAAGGTCTTCGAGCATTGTGATAAGGTCTTCCAACGGTTCTACCTTAGTACGCAAAACAGACGGACGATGAGGCAGCAAGGTTCTGAAGTGGAGGCCACGTACCGGAAAGCGCAGCGTAGGACTCATAACCACAAGGTGGACCGACGACCTCATAAAGGTAGCAGGAAGGCGCTGGATACAGGCCGCCACCAACCGGCCATTGTGAAAATAAGCATCGGAGCCTGTGTTCAGCAGTGGACGTCCTATGGCTGACATATGGCTGGCTAGTGGTTTTGTGAGTTGTACATCGATAATCAAAGGAACAAATTACAAGCATTTAAGATTTTTACCACTCTCTACAATTTTTGTAACACGTGATTTGAATGATTCTAAAATTCGTTCCGCCAACATAAAACAGGGTAATATAATGAAGGAGTAAAAGTTTGTTTGATACTTGTGATTTTACAAAAACACTAATTATTTGCTAGTCCATATAGGCTCATTATCAGTAACCATTCATTATCAGGTGATCCGTCTGCTCGTTTGCCTCGTCACATAAAAAAACAAATGCAATGGATACCCATAACGTAAAAATGGTTTTAAAATACTTCAATTTTATGAAGTGCTGGTTTGTACCAAATTAAAGATTTCGATTAAATCATTCTTTTATTGTAAACAATCCAGAATTCTTACGAATATAACCAAATATTAATTTTATAGCACATGAACTCAATTCCGATATTAATATCGGAATTCCGATATTGAGATCTAATATCGGAATCCAATATCGGAATTGAAAACCTTCCGATATTACATGCCCTAATGTGCACTTTATCGTGACTCACACTGTATGTATAAGAATAATATTATATCATTATAGAAACAGTTTTTTGGCATGGCTATTAGTTGAGTACTAAGATAGGCCCCCAAGTAGTTTCAGCCCAGGGCCCCACAAATTCACGATCCGGCCCTGGCGATATAAATCGTTTTATGCGGCAGATAATAGTAAGCGCAAAAGTACGTGGAAATGTTCAGACTGTTCATTAAACAAAGAACATAAGACAAGTAATCTTAACACTCCTGTAAGATCGATGGCCCAAAATGATGGTGAACTTACAAATTCCCCTCTCGACGTCTCTATAAGCGATGAGCGCGATTTTGTGACACAACGAAAAAGACTGCCCACTATTCCCACTGAAAATGCGGAGTACGTCGACACAACTTCCGAAGTAAAGTTGTACCTAAATGAAATGCGAGCGTTACGATTGGAAATAACTAGCTTTCGAGAAACTATGTCAGAACTCACTTCGACAATAAAAGCACAGAGTAAGCGATTAGACAACTTAGAGTCCAGAATCGATAGTATCGAAGCTAAAATGTCTGATTCGAAGCTAGAACAAGTCACGGCATTGGAAGAAACTATTTCTCAGCTGAAATCCGAAATTCGGGAACGTGACCAAGTATCTTTATTGAACGATATCGAAATCACTAATTTACCGGAAACGTCGAATGAAAATACCACACACATCCTTCTCACTGTAGCCAAGAAACTCGGTGTAGATCAGTACCTCTAGTACGAAAAACTTTCGAGTTCGTTTCGTTGCGTATTCAAAGTGTCATCGAAAAATTTTGTATGAAAAATTAAACAGCGCCCCCTAGGGCGGCTATAATATAGGGGGCGCTGTTTAATTTTTCATACAAAATTTTTCGATGACACTTTGAATACGCAACGAAACGAACTCGAAAGTTTTTCCTACTAGAGGTACTGGACGAAAGAGATGTCGTGAGCACAGAGCGAGCAGGCCCCGTGCGCGCGCCGGTGGAGGGCGCCGCGCCGCGCCCGCGCCCGCTCGTCGCGCGCCTGGCGCGCCGGGCCCTGCGCGACGCGCTGCTGCGGGCCGCCCGGGTGCGCCGCGGCCTCACCACGGAGGGCATGTCTCTACCGGGCTCTCCTCGCCCCTATTATGTGAACGAACATCTGACAAGATTTTATCGACAGCTCTTTCATAAAACACGAGAAGAGGCAAAACGACAGAATTGGAAGTATGTATGGACCCGTGACGGGCGCATCTTTGCGCGAAGGGAACAAGGTACACCAAGTTATCGCATACGCTCGGACGCGGACATAGTAAAGGTTTTTGATGTCAATACAGTTCGTATTGGTACTACTAAACCTTAGTTTTTTAATAAGCTACTTTTATACTGTTAACGTTAACTTAAAAACTTATTTAAACTCTTGTTACGTGTGGTGTGAATATTTTAACACAATTTGTTTATCTTTTGGCTATGTGTCTAATTGTTATTTAACATATAATAAGATATTTATGTTTTCATTTTGTTTGTTATGTGTGACGAAGATTAAGAAATTTTATTTGATTCTTCATATTATATTCATGCATATAAGATTTGGTGCATTTTGTGCAATTGAGTATTTGATCTCATTAATAGATGCAATATTTATTATTTATAATATATTTATTCAAGTAGATTTTGTAATTTTCTATACATTATTATTACCACGTTTCACGACTCTATACTGCGTACTTAGACCACAAGAACTCGTATGTTTACCACATATCTCTCATGGCAAATTCAACCTTAAGAGAAACTTAACTAAACAAAAACCTGATAAATTAAACCTACGCCATATTACTTTGCTGAGACAATATTTGGGTAATTGTAAGTACGTACAAATATCACATACTTTTGTCGTACAATTTGTGAAAAATAAAAATCTTTTGGTAGGCTTTTTGAACCCCGGCTCGCTCTGTACTCGCCACGATGAGTTTCTGGTCGCTATGCAACGCCACGCNTAAGGTAACCCGAGGATAGTAAGTTACGACTAGAGTAGCGCCGAACGACAATCGTTAATTAGGATTATTCGCGATCAATCTACCTCCATTTGACATTAGGAGACATAGGCTGAGTTACACTATCTTATTTTAACCATAACAATAACCAACTTTTTGTACGGAATTTGACATTTTGTGGTGCAACTCAGCCATAGTAAAAAATAAATGAAAAATATTAACAAACTGTATATTTCAGAGGTTTCACTTACTACCAAGTGACGAACCTGGACAACCGGATATCCAACGCTGACCAAGTGCTGACGACTGACATCGACAAGTTCTGCGAGACCGTCATCGACCTGTACAGCAATATCAGCAAACCGATCCTGGACATCAGCATATATTTGTACAGGCTGACCACCAATCTGGGACCCTCTGTAAGTAGACACTCAAGCCTTGATCACACGTACCGAGTAAACGGGCGAGACAGTAAAATGTTTACTCGGTCGAGACAGTTGGGTGAGCGAGTCACATAATCGAGCGCTCCGCCGAGCACTCGGCGTAATGTTCATACACACCGAGTACTCGGCCGAGAGCACTGTCTCGCCCGTCCACTCGGCAGGTGTGATCAAGGCTTTAGGCCGAGTTGCACCACTTTATTTTAACCGTAACATTAATCGGTGTGTTTTATATGGAGTTTGACAGAGTTGACATTTGTTAAAGTTAAAGTACGATGGTGCAACTCGGCTTTAATAATTTGACTACAAACCGATCGAGCTAATTGCGCACCTCGCTAGAATGCGACTGTCCCTGCCTTTTACCCGCACTTTTCTCCCCGTTTCACACAATTCTCCCCGTGTCAGAACTTCGATGTGACGTCACGGTCGCCAAACTTACGTACTAATACTTGCGATGATATATTAAATCAATTAATGTACTATCACAGGTACAAATGTACCTACGTATTTAATTACTCTATTCTATTACTATACTTAACTTTTACCAACAAATTAAAAATGTATCATTGGTGACATAAAAGTCACAACAAGTAATTAAACCGCCATTAAACCAACTAATTACAATAAATAAATACACGCTACACGAAACACCAATATATTTTCATTAAAAAGTATTGTAAATAAGTGCTATTTTCCTACAACAATGTAAAATGATGCATAGCAACTGTATCTCGTAATAGATACAAATACAAATATTTTATTTATGCAAACACACCGTTTACGCATATACAATTAGATCTAACCAGTGGGCTGAGCGTGAGTTTGTGAGCGCGTTAAAAAAATCTATGAAAACTTTTAGTTCTTGAACGTTTCCGCTAGGGGCGCTGTACAATCCGTCATACATTTAATGTCATTTTTTGACGTGCTCACTAGTGAGCGCGTTTGATGTAAACTCACACTAGGCTCTCAGTGCCTGAGGTATAAGAGGGGTGATTTTGACATTTATGACGTGACAGAGCATATAAATCAGTGGGTCTAGACAAAGTGCAAATTATAATCGCAAACCAGTCGATAAGTGGTCGAAAAGCCCCTTTTTGTATGGAGTTTTGACGGATTCGATTTTCGATTCGATCAAAAAGTGCGTTTTGTCTAGGGGGGCTGAAGTCGACATAATTTGACATATTATAATAAAACTAGCTTTTGCCCGCGGTTTCACCCGCATGAAATTTAGAATGTCATAGATCGTCATCAATTATAGTCTATATGTTAATCTGGGTTATAAACAGTAATACTGTAAAGTTTCAACAAAATCCGTTCAGTAATTTTTGCGTGAAAGAGTAACAAACATCCAGACATCCAAACATCCAGACATCATGACATCCAAACTTTCGCATTTATAATATTAGTATAAAATAAAATCCTCCCGTGCCGCTCCCACTCAGTTAAGCGCAGCAGCTCTAATAGATTTTTGCATTTTACTTCACAAGCAGTATTATCTTACCATAAAAACCATCTGAAAACTTGTGAAATGTTTATTTAAAATGCCTAGTCTTTCTTTCTCGTTGTCAATTTTGTTTTTGCAAGACGCAGGTCAACCGAGGTGGCATAGAATAGAATTCCTTGCTTCCTCTGAAAGAAAAACAATCAGATGATGTCACTTTGCCAATAGTTAACGATATCTAGTAACCTAAGAGCTTCCTTATCGTTCGATGTTAAGTTAATCGATTATAAGTCAACAATAGTCATAGGTAATTGATGACAATATTATAGGAAAGGGGATATGCAGTTTTAAAAGTGAATAACAAATAATACTGGAGCTGGAATCATAAATTAACTATTTATTGCTATTTTATTTATGATCAAGCGAATAACTTTTTATAATAATTAAATCGCTATTAAAAAGTAAATTCATAGTAGTTTTTTAATAAATTAATAAAAATAAAAATTTGTAAGCCGATAAATTGTTATCGTACTGGATTAATTCTGATTACATTTCAATGAATAAATACTAACGATTTTCATATTATGGACGTAATCACAAGGTTGAATGATTACTTTTTAAACGTGTATTTTTGAAAATAATTTTATCATTGATTGTATTAGATCTAATGCCGTTAATGTACATTCAACAGCAACAACGGAACACTTTAAACGGAACTTTTTATTCCGAAATACAAAGTACTTAAAAAATACATTAAAACACATACAAACCGAATGAAAACCTCCTCCATTTTGAAGTCGGTTAATAAGATGCCACAGTGTTTATTTTGCTGTGACGTCACTGTCAATATTAGTCTAGACATTATCAAATAGCGCAAGATATAGGTAATTTAGTCTGGTGTTAATAAATCAAAATGATAATTTTAACATACCAATAACAGTCAAAGTTCAGAGAACGTTCCTCGAATTTGAGTACCTACTTACCTAGGTAATATCACTGTAGATGGGTAAAATATTAGGTAAATAATCGCTACATTTCCTCGCTGCATGCTTGGCCTTTGCAATCAGTGATACGCACTTTGAACAGTTTGCATGCACATATTATGTTGAACAGACTAAAATGAAGGAGATTCTCATTTGGTTTGTATGACTGGACTGCTAAGAAAAATGGTCGGTTAAAAAATCTTCAAACTCTTCAAAAGTACCCGACCTAGCTTTATTAAATAAAGACTAATTAATTCAAGTTTTTAAATAAAAAAAATCCAGTATGTATGTTTGTTTTATAAAGTTAGGTCAGGTACTTTTAAAGATAGAAGATATTCTAACAGACCCTTTTTCTTTGCGGTCCAGTGTATATTATGAACTGTGCTGTTTCTCTATCTATACCTATAAACCTATATGATTGTGAACATACTAATCGGTGCTGCTTGCCAGTTCTGTTACGCTACCGCGTGTCTAGACACTACACAATCAAAATCGACCATTACAATATGATAAAAAATATGAATATTAGAGGTTGTAACGCATTTGTACAGCCTAATCGCGGTAAATCTGCAAGTCTTCCTGATGGAAATAAACCAAGTTTAGTTGTTAACATTCAAACGGTCGCTAGCGATAACTATTGTAAATCATTGACCTTAACTCGAATGCGCTCGCGCATTACGTCCCAGCCTTTACTACACAAGGCGTGAATCAGCGAATGTTGGGTGGGTTTATTGACGTAACAGCTATACATTTAATTTTCGACTTTGTACTGTTAAATTGGAGTTAATATAGGCATAATATTTTCGACGATCGCGACCGTACAACTAAATCATAAAAAAAACTGTATTTGTATAAAATAGACTATTAAATTGTACTTACAAATCGTAAATATTTAACGACAAAGTAAAATAGGTACTATAGCCTGACCAGGAACATAAAAACCCTGGCATAGAGGCGCTTCAATTGCATTTGATAGTGCAACACTGAGTACAGTCGTACATGTGTTAAATTAATAAGCTAAATTTATGTATCAGGATTCAGGATTACGGGCTAATTTGATATTTTCATAAATTAACGAAAAATATTATTAAAGGTAACCTGGTTTAAATAAATTAAATGAAACCATCAATGGAGCTAGTAGGATTTATTTTATTATTCATCAATAATCAAATTCAGAACTTGAATATTCAACTGCAATGTCTGCTCATGAACGCTTCAAACTCGGTACTTCTTTCCCAATTCCATAAAATTCAAAACTTAGAAAGTGACAAAAAACTTTAAAATAGGTAGTTGAAACAGACTACAGCTAATTTTCATAGTGGACTGTACTATACGATAAACATGTCAGTCAATTTGACAACCTTTGTCGCAAACATTATTCAATGAAAATATTGTCCGAACCCTTATTCGGACTGATTCGATTTTCGAAAGTTGACTAGTCTAGTCTACTAATAGACCTACTATCGCATTCGAAGCACCTTAACTCGTCACTACATGCAACGAGACAATTGGCCAACTATCCGGCCGCCGGATATCCGGCTATCCGGCCTAGCAGCTGGCCGGATATCCGGTATCCGGCCAAACAACTATCCGTTTCATCTCTAATCTACAGCTTGACCGCCAATAAAAACCCAACCAGTGAAGGTCAAGTCTGTCCCGGGGGAAAGTTAAACTGTCATTGGACCCGCAACGCCCGCAATCTAGGTGANGCCCTCGTCGGGCAGCGCGCGGCAGTGCATGAGCCCGGTCAGGAGCTTCGCTGCCACTTGACGCACCTGGTGATTAAAAAGAGTGGATCAATGAGGGTTTTCGCGAATGAAAAATCCGCCAGACGGCAATACGTAGACGCGAGGTCCAAATGCTGCATGATTGGTTTTTTTTGACATGACATTGACAGATATGTCAAAATCCACCAATCACGCAGCAGTCAGACCCCACATCCACGTCCCGCCATCTAGCGGATCTTTCATACGCGAAAACCCTCATTGGTGATTATGAAGAGTTCTCGCGGTGTAGACCGAGGGTGAAGAAGGCAGTGGAGCTTGCTCATTATCGACATAGAGATATGGTGCAGTATAATTTAGAAAATATCCGAAGGCGTTCTGGCATTTCGTCAAAACAAAAAGAAATTATGACAACACTTAAAAATCAACTAACACTGTCCGTTTTCTCGAGTGCGATGTCTGCATGAGTATTAGAAATAAATAGACGACTGGAAATACCGAAATCGCCGTCATGTTTCATGCTAAAGTCCGGTCGCCGAGCACGTAGAATATTTTTTTTTATGTGACAGGATCACAGGAGGCAAACGAGCAGACGGATCACCTGATGGTAAGTGACGTCCAATTTCGTCCAATGACCCCAAGCTACCCATCCTTATCGCTCGCGCGTATATTGCGGTCGCGACTGTGCGACGGGCGGCCGCAGTGATTGTGCGAGCGCAACAGTAATATAATTACGCGCGAGCGATAAGGATGGGTAGCTTGGGGTCATTGAACGAAATTCTATCTGCTCAGCGACCGGGCTTTACATACGAATACACTGTGAACAAATAAATGTAATACAACAGTCAGCAGGACGTCGTTTGGTCACTGACTGCTTCGAAGTCCCTGCGAATTGGTCAATAACTAAATGCTCTATCTAAAACACATACCTCGAGGCGTGGATCCCTCATGAGTCGCAGCGTGAACTCCTCAGCCAGCACGGCGCGCTCGGGCCGCGCGCACAGTAACGGCAGCGCGTAGAACAGCAGCGGCTGCGCGAACTCCACGCTCGCCAGCCGCGCCCACCACGAGCGACCTGCGTGAAACGATCGTGAGCTTCGGCACTATTGGATAAGTGACATATATTATAGTTGTTGCAATTCACGAAGGCGAGTGAGCTTTACATGTGTGGTGGCTCGCTGCTGTTCGTTTTTCAAGTTTTGATAGACATTACACTATCGCTATGTGCATGTACACGTACACACACAAGTAGAGCTCACTCGTCTTCTTGAGTTGCAAGAACTATAAGGAACGGACTTTTTCTATTCAGATTGTTATCATAACGAACGCTATTTAAATTCGGTGTACACGTCAATAGGTGCAAGATACCAATTACTTCGACGATTAATCAGCATGAGCGGTGCCGGATAGGAGTGACGCTTAAGTTTATACAAAGCACCACAGTCTCAGTGATTCCGGCGGGCCCTCGGCGGCGGCGTGCAGGCTAGCGAGGGAGCTACCTTGCGCGAGGCGAGCTAGGTGCTCCAGCGCGGCGTCCACGGCTCGCGGGTCGTGGTAGGCGAGCGCCAGGCTGGCCAGGAAGCCGGTGGCGGCGCGCGGCAGCTCGTCGTGCGGCTGCGGCGAGCCCTTGGCGGCGGCGTGCAGGCTAGCGAGCGAGGTACCTTGCGCGAGGCGAGCTAGGTGCTCCAGCGCGGCGTCCACGGCTCGCGGGTCGTGGTAGGCGAGCGCCAGGCTGGCCAGGAAGCCGGTGGCGGCGCGCGGCAGCTCGTCGTGCGGCTGCGGCGAGCCCTTGGCGGCGGCGGCGCAGGCCACGCCCACTAGAGCCTGTTGCGGGTGCACGCTGCCGTTCACGCCGCGGACCGTCACGCCCGTGCAGCCGCGTAGCACTAGAATAAGTAGAGATGTCACGCACGGAACACATCGGATGGAGTGATAAGAAACATTGCAAAATGCTGTACCCAAGATTCAATTTCAAGCTCTTAACTCAGTCAATGCCTGAGATATGGGAGCGGCACGGGTCAAACGTCAGCGAGACTTCAGATTTCCTTTAGATTTATATGCTCAGTCACGTCATAATATGTCAATGTTATCCCTCCTGTGCCTCTCCCATATCTCAAGCTGAGTTAAGCGCTAAATCTATACAACATCATAGGAATTTTGCAACTTCTCTAGTGTTAATTTCTCAGCGAATTCAATATGCAAAAAATAAAATACATTTTCACGTCTAAAATCATCGATAACATTTTATCACAGCAACGTGGATCCTATCCATATTTATTTATTATTATTATTCCCACCTGTGGTGAGCAAGTTGACTGCGTCAGCATGGGCCTCGGGCCCGGGCGCGGTGGCGTCGCCGGCTAACCGCAGTGCATTGTCGAGTCGCGCGCCGAGCTGTTTGTCGAGTCTTTCGCCACGCGGCGCGTTCTCGGCTTCAGATGCCTCGCCGCCTCCTTCGGCCGCCTGGGAGAGAAAGTGAGTTAGAAGATGGTTACAGGCTCTGAAGTAATTCAGGCTGCAAAGTAACAAACGTTTAATTCCGGTTTTTTGTATGTAGTTGCTTGGTGAAGTGATTGCCAAATTAAAATTGTCACGAATGGTAATTTGTCTGGGGAGGTAGGACGCCTAATTCTATAGACTGTCGACTACAAGAAAAAGCAGTTATTGGATGAAGACAGCGGAAGATCGTGCTTTGTCGAGTCCTTTGGGAAGTGCCATTTTCATACCCAATTCGTGTCAATATGTAACAGTTTCCTGCGGCGTGTCATCCTCGATGAGGTTGGCCGAGGAGTGAAGTTGGCTTAGCTTAGTTAGACTGATAGATGATGGTTTAAATTGTTAAAGTTGCCATATACCGGGACGTGCTCACTTGGGGAGATTTGTGTGCTGGTGTCAAAGGGACTAACTATTAGTATAGTTACCTGTGGCGCGTCATCAGCAATGTGGTTGTCGGGCGACAGGCGCGCCACGTCGACGGCCAGCGGCGCCGGCGCAGTTTAAAGCTAGCTTTAGTGGAGTGAAAACAATTGAAAAGCATTGCGTGGTCTTCTCAAGTGACATAACGACCGCTCGTTACCTGCGGCGCGTCATCAGCGATTGGGTTGTCGGGCGACAGGCGCGCCACGTCGACGGCCAGCGCCGCCACGTGCGCGGGCAGCGGCGCCACGTGCGCGGGCAGCGGCGCAGTAGGTCAATGACCTCAAG
Source organism: Ostrinia furnacalis (assembly GCF_004193835.3). Classification (NCBI taxonomy): domain Eukaryota; kingdom Metazoa; phylum Arthropoda; class Insecta; order Lepidoptera; family Crambidae; genus Ostrinia; species Ostrinia furnacalis. Next base: position 10,303 of record NW_021132275.1, on the reverse strand, counting down.
ACTGGCAGTGGGAGGCTGACGTTATTCGTGTCGAACGTCTCTGGCGCCGCCAGCGTACTTTAGCTAGAGCATTGGTGGAGTGAAAACAATTGAAGATCGTTGTGTGGCTTCCCCAAGTGATACAACGATCTCCCGCTGTTTTGACTAATTATGTTGCTGTCGCGCTCGCACACTCACTGCGGGCGCCCGTCGCACAGTCGCGATAGCAACATAATTACGCGCGAGCGATAGGAATGGGTAGCTTGGGGTCATTGGACGGGATTCTACGTGCTCACGGACCAGGCTTTAGTCAGTTACCTGCGGCGCGTCATCGGCGATGGGGTGGTCGGGCGACAGGCGCGCCACGTGGACGGCCAGCGGCGCCGCGTGCGCGGGCAGCGGCGCGGGCTCGGGCGCGGGCACGGCCGCGGGCACCTCGCGCGGGACGCTCTCGCCCGCACCCATTGACGCCGTTGACTTTAAACACAGCCTGATAGACTACGTGGTAGTGTTCTAGCTACTTAATAGACCGACGTCCACATAAGAAGGTAGCTGGCAGTGAATCGATGAAGAGCGCAGGAGATCGTGTTTTGTTGCATCACTTGGGGAAGCTTGTGTGCTCTCATCCGCAATAGGCTTGTCTCGTCGACAGCCAGCGGCGCCGGCGCAGTTTAAAGCTGGCATTGGTGAGGTGAAATAGTGGAAGAACATTGCGTGGCAATGATCTCCCGCTGTTATAACTAGCATAGTTACTTGCGGCGCGTCATCAGCAATAGGGTTGTCCTTGTCTGGCGACAGGCGCGCCACTTACGCGGGCAGGTCAATGACCTAAGTGTACAGCTGGCAGTGGGAGGCTGACGTCATTCGTGTCAAACGGTGGCGCCGGCGCATTGGTGGGGTAAAAACAATTGAAGACACTTCAACACTATCTGTCGCTGTAAACTGGTATTAGATAATTACCTGTGGCGCGTTATCCGCAAGCAATAGGGTTGTCAGGCGACAGGCGCGCTACGTCAACGTCTAGCGGCGCCGGCGCACTTTAAAGCTAGGTGGGGTGAAAACAGTTGAAAATCATTGCGTGGCCTCCCCAAGTGATGCAACGATCTCCCGCTGTTTTGACTAATTATGTTGCTGTCGCGCTCGCACACTCACTGCGGGCGCCCGTCGCACAGTCGCGACAGCAACATAATTACGCGCGAGCGATAGGAATGGGTAGCTTGGGGTCATTGGACGGGATTCTACGTGCTCACGGACCAGGCTTTAGTCAGTTACCTGCGGCGCGTCATCGGCGATGGGGTGGTCGGGCGACAGGCGCGCCACGTGGACGGCCAGCGGCGCCGCGTGCGCGGGCAGCGGCGCGGGCTCGGGCGCGGGCACGGCCGCGGGCACCTCGCGCGGGACGCTCTCGCCCGCACCCATGGACGCCGTTAGTTTTACCACTAGAGGGAAAAATGTTTATGTAGTTATTGCGACATAAATCAAGTCTTCCACCTAGTAGTAGGCCTGCCCACGCTACGTCTTCCAGCCCGTGGTCGCCACTCGAGAACTTTCCTGCCCCAACGGCCATCGTCTCTACGAGCTATTTAATGTGCCCCGCCCACTGCCACTTGATTTTAGCAATTCTGCGAGCTATGTCGGTTACATTGGTTCTCCTGCGGATCTCCTCATTTCTGATTCGATCACGCAGGGACTCGTTGGCACAGGCTGGAAGACGTAGCGTGGGCAGGCCTCCTACTAGGTGGACCGACGATCTGGTAAAGGTCGCGGGAAGAGCCTGGATGCGGGCAGCGCAGGACCGTTCATTGTGGAAAACCTTGGGGGAGGCTTTGTCCAGCAGTGAACGTCGTTTGGCTGAAACGACGAAATCAAGTCTATTAAGTTCCTATCTAGGCTTAGGTTGCCCAAAACAGATTTGGCGGCGCAATGTAGCAGACAAGGCGAAGAAAATCGACAAGAGTTGGAGCGAGATCAAACGCGAAGCTCAAGACCGAACACTATGGAGGACTGTTGTGAACACCCTCTGCCCTATCTAGGGGACATACGACATTAAGTCAAGTAGGCTTAGGTTGTAATCAATAATTTGTACCGATAAACTTTGGCTATCCTTACACACAAAACTTTCAAATGCACCAATAATTTTAAGATCATGTTTCTCAATTTTTTTTAAGATGACCAAAACATATTAGCGTGAATTTCACATCAAAATAAGTTGCTACTTGTAATGTAATGTCGTATCATTCTTAGTTTGCTACTAGAGAGAGTCAGTTTGAGAAAAGGATTTAAAGGATAATATTTTCTACTCTACTCCTTTCACATTAAAGTCGATCATCGTAAAATCTTTACTTAAGCTATATTATTATCTTACCAATGTCGCCGTTCTCGTCATAAAGCGCGGTAAGCCGTGGCGGCACCGTGTCTAAGAAGTCTTGCAGCCGCGGCGAAGGGCCAGACTCCCCTCCAGGAAACACTAACTCGTTGTCGAATATTGTCATTAGTGTGCTGAAAGATATAGCCAGATTAATAAGTAATCAAGAAGCAATGGACTAGGTTTTGATACTATTGTTAGCGCTAAACCGAGTAAAGTCCGGTCGACGAGCAGATAGAATTTCGTCCAATGAGGGTTTTCGCGAATGAAAAATCCGCCAGATGGCAATACGTAGACGCGAGTCCAAATGCTGCATGATTGGTTATTTTTGACATGACATTGACAGATATGTCAAAATCCACCAATCACGCAGCAGTCAGACCCCACATCCACGTCCCGCCATCTAGCGGATCTTTCATTCGCGAAAACCCTCATTCGAAAGACGAAATTCTATGTGCTCGGCGACCGGACTTTAGATGCGGTAGCGGAACGATGGGGGTGTTTTTGTGTTACGTCATACGCCAATGAGACTTTAGATGAACTTCTGACGTGCTAGGTACAGTCAGTGTCAAATAGATAGTTTGTGACACCCAAAGTGATCAAAAAGTTGGCAACATAAACTTGTGGAACAAAGATGTGTTGCGAACCCCTATAGATATAGCTTTGAGAATAACGCCCGTATTCACAAACATTATTATGAGGTGGACGCACAGGATCACACACGAACCAATCACAGAGTTCTATTCAACGCTGGGCGTTCAATTTACTGCTTCACTTAAGCAAGCATCGTTTGTGAACACGGGTGTAAAAGTATCGTCTACTGACCTTCCAACAGTCTCCCGCACGTTTTGGTACGGGTGGTGCGTGAAGTTAGCCGCTTCTAATTTTGTGAGTAGTTCAGCTGACAGCGGCGCGGTTCGCCAGCACAGAGATCCTAACGCTCCCTGCGAATGACATGAAAAGGTCAATGATTGTTAAAGTTGATTCCTTTTAATCCTTCAAGGCCCGCGAATCTAGACACAATAGATAATCAATTGTTATGACATTAATGAATGCCGTCTGGGACTCAAGCGGTTAAGAAAAGTTTGGCGAGTATGACTAAAACAGAATTAAATGAGGTGATGGCCGCTGGGGCAGGAAAGTTCTCGAAGGGCGACCACAGGCCGGAAGACGTGGTGTGGCCTCCCACTAGGTAGACCGATGATCTGGTGAAGGTCGTAGGAGGTGTTTGGATATCAATCTAAACACTGCCTTATAGTAGTTGCAATAGGGGCGATAATGCTGTACCTGCAGCGCGTAAAGGCGCGCGCATACTAGTAGGAAGCATAATGCGTCACTGTCGGGTGGGTCCATGAACGCGCAGATGTCAGCATATCAAGCAAAACACTGGCTAAATGTGCTAGTAATAGCACAGAATAATAATAAGTACTACGTACAGAAGTTTTACTTCGCGAAGGTATTTAAAAAAATGTATGCTCAATGTCATTAACAATATGGTGTAATTTTGCCTGTCTCAAGAGTCAAGCACCATTTTGTTGAAAAACGTCAGTGATCGGCACTGCGCCGAAGCTATAGGGCTGACTTCGGTAAAATGATGTGACGTGAGGTGCCAAACTGCGGAAAATGGCGGATGAAATACATGATATAGCATAAATTATTATGAATAATATTAACTACTTATTTACCTCTCAGTGTCTTGAGGCATCTTAAAAAAGCACATTCTGTGTTTTTATTATTATTTAGGCAGTTAAATACTGCACAGTATTTAGTACATCATTTTCTTTATTTTCTTCCATCATACACAAGAATACGCGTACGTGAGTTCGCTCGTATGTGAGGCCTTGTCGAATAGTATCCTGTAGGTGGGCCATCGTGCGTGTTTTGTTTTCTATGTAAACTCGCGGAGATGAACAGGCCTGGTACTACTTACTATAGTGCAGCGCATAAAGGCGCGCGCACAAGAGAAAGGATGCGTCACTGTCGAGCTGCGCATTTTCGTGCGCGGGCGGCGCGCATAGGTCCATGAACGCTCAGATGTCGGCTTATCATACTGAACAATGCCTTAATGTGCTAGTAATAGAGGCCATATTTCTATACCTGCAGCGCGTAAAGGCGCGCGCACACGAGGAAGGATGCGTCACTGTCGGGCTGCGCATTCTCGTGCGCGGGCGGCGCGCACAGGCCCATGAGAGCCCGCAGCACGACCGCGCTGCGGTTCGGGTCCAGCTTCTCTACGCCCGTGGCCAGCGCCGTGCCCCAGTCTTCCATTGTCTCTGGTATTACTGTTGTGAGGCCTGTGGAAAACATTTTAAAGATATATTTGTGCAAGGGCGCGTGATTAGCAGACTAATAAGGAGTAAAAAATCTGAAAAGGTTTTGTAATAAATACATAATATTTATTCATCATTTAAGTCACAACGACGAGGAGAACCCTCTCTTAATTTACCAGAGGCAAAAGAGAGGATTTGACCTACACTCCTCGGAAAGGCCCGTTTATGTATGTAGCAACCTTTACATGTGTGCATTTGCTAAAGAAGTGTAAACACTGTCATGGTGTCATGTCACTCAACGTAGTCCGTACCTAATGTCGCTTTTTTGACGCTCGCTCAGGCGTCAAATGTGCTAGGACAGGTTCCCTAACTTATTTGAGACACGTCCCCTTTCGACCATACAAAAAATTCCGCGCCCCCCCTCCTCCAGTCAAGATTATTTATTGGTCGTATCGAGCAGTCTGGAATGCATTCTCTCAGCGGTCGCAGGTTTTTTATACCTAAGTTCACAAATGGCTTGCGCCTCCCTTGCGAACTAATGCTAGCGCTTGCAGGTAATAATGAAATTGCAACTTACCTCAAAATACTGGGTTTCTCGCTCAACGTTTCCTTAAGTAAGGCAGGCCAGAGTACATACAGTCAAAATAAAATACTTATCAATTTATCGAATCGACTCGCTCATTCACTGCGGGCGCGCGTCGCACAGTCGTGACAGCAATATAATTACGCGCGAGCGATAAGGATGGGTAGCTTGGGGTTATTGGACAAAATTCTACGTGCTCATGGACCAGGCTCTACTCACCAGTGGTAATAATCTCGACGACCGCCTGGTTCAGAGCCTGCGCGCTCTCGCGAGCCCAGTAGCGCGGGGCCCGCAGCGCGGCCGCCGCCACCTCGGCCGCGAAGCGCTGCGGCGCCTCCTGCGTGTCGGCCGCGCAACGGAGCGCGTGCGTCACGTACTTCTTGGTGACATCCCAGCCGAATTGCGCGAACATCATCTGTGAACAAGTCACAATCATTCTTTCGTTCGTTCGTTTGACAAAAATGAAGCCCATTGCTGGACAAAGGCCTCCCCTAATGATTCCCATAACGACTAACTGTAAATTCTATACAACTCGGATATGATTGATATTATGGTGAATGATTTGATAAAATTCGTAAAATTAAAATTTCCGACTACATTTTACTACGCTCTGACCCAACTAGATAATACGGCTAAACGCGCAGCCAAATATTCGGTAAAACAAGTTTTGAGTAAAATATGCCACGACAATATTATGAGGATGAAATTAATCAATTGGATTTCATATAGGTTTTAGTTCTAGCCCTAGTTCAACAAAAAAATTTACTTGTCTATGTTCGTTTAAAAGTGACAGTAGTGACTGACAATAAGTTTGTATTGGTTTTATTTCTGATCCCAACTAATATTATAAATGCGAAAGTAACTCTGTCTGTCTGTCTGTCTGTCTGTCTGTCTGTTACGCTTTCCCGCTTAAACCTCGCAACCGATTTTGATGAAATTTGGCATAGAGATAGTTTGAGTCCCGGGAAAGAACATAGGATAGTTTTTATCCCGGTTTTTGAAACAGGGACGCGCGCGATAAAGTTTTTCTGTGACAGACAAAATTCCACGCGGGCGAAGCCGCGGGCGGAAAGCTAGTACTAAATAAATGTGTTTTCTTTCTTTCTTCCATAGGCAAAGACACATAAAACTTTTTATTTACTAGTTTTTTTTTATAAATTGAGAAAACAAATCGATACTTACTCTGAACATAGAGAATCGGATCCCGCTAAACTTGTCCCGTCCCTTCTTTTCTTCAATGGTAAGGAACGCCACGAGGCGGTCGATATTCGCGTCGTCCGAGAAAAACTCGTACAAGTACCGTTCACCTTCTTCCATCTCCTCGGGGGTGAGATCGAACGAGAACACTTGGTCTTTCGCGGGAGCCACTACCTGCAGGATTGATAGGTAAAAAGTTAACAGTTATGAAAATTGATATAATTATAATGATATTGTTTCTTTTTTATGTATTAATATTCAAACTTGCATGCTTCTTGATGTAGCAAAACATGTGGACTTATTTTATAGCTGTAACAACTGTATATACCATGTTTTATGCAAATAAACAATTATTCTATTCTATTCTATTCTATAATCTTCAATACGTAGTTACAGCTGACTTCGACACCACACTACTAGTCAATTCAAATACTTTTTTGAGCTGAAACTTGACCATCACTGGTTGGGTTTTTATTGGCGGTCAAGCTGTAGATGCTGGCTACACAGGAGTTGCAGCGGTGGAACCGAGAGGTGGATATTCAAGTCCCAAAAAATATCTTGAGAAGTAGGCGAAATAAAATCACTATCAAGATTAACCACATTGTGTAAATTTATAAAACTGAATGACGTCAACAGTGGGAATAGTCCCGAGCTGTCAAAACTAGATTGTCTGATAGATTTTGTTACAAATGATAGGCATATGACTCAGGCCCCTCTGTCCCACTGGGCACTTTGGGCACGTGCGCAGGGCCCCGCGACCGAGGGGGCCCCCATCTGCTAATAAGACCCTTTTTCAGATGATAAGGGCCTAGGGTTGGCATGTTATTTGGTTGCACGCCAGGCGAAAGTCTCAACGACGGCCTGGTTCAGAGCCTGCGCGCTCTCGCGAGCCCAGTAGCGCGGGGCCCGCAGCGCGGCCGCCGCCACCTCGGCCGCGAAGCGCTGCGGCGCCTCCTGCGTGTCGGCCGCGCAACGGAGCGCACGCGCATCTTTATTATGGCCGTTACATACAAGCGGATAGGCAGTGCTTGTTCCCGAACATTCATGTACAGTACATTTTGATGGCGGCTCGTTTATGTATGTAGCAACCTTTACAGAGTGCATTTGCTAAAGAAGTGTAGCCACTGTCATGGTATCATGTCACTCGACGTAGTCCGTACCTAATACCTTTTTCGACGCTCGCTCAGGCGTCAAATCTGCTAGGACAGGTTCCCTAACTTATTTGAGAGGCGCCCCCTTTCGACCATACAAAAAAATCCGCGTCCCCCCTCCTCCAGTCACGATTATTTATTGGTCGTATCGAGCAGTCTTTACTGCATTCTCTTAGCGGTCGCAGGTTTTTTATACTTAAGTACACATAGCCCGCGCCCCCTTAAAAGGTCTTTGCGCCTCCTTTGGGGGCGCGCCCCCAGTTTGGGAACTAATGCTAGCGCTTGAAGGTAATAATGAAATTGCAACTTACCTCAAAATACTGGGTTTCTCGCTCAACGTTGCCCTAAGTAAGGCAGGCCAGATTATTATTTTTTTCTACTCACCAGTGGTAATAATCTCAACGACGGCCTGGTTCAGAGCCTGCGCGCTCTCGCGAGCCCAGTAGCGCGGGGCCCGCAGCGCGGCCGCCGCCACCTCGGCCGCGAAGCGCTGCGGCGCCTCCTGCGTGTCGGCCGCGCAACGGATCGCACGCGCATCTTTATTATGGCCGTTACATACAAGCGGATTGGCAGTGCTTGTTCCCGAACAATCATGTACTATCGGCAACAGTGTTAACTGCCCATTGCCGGTCATGTCGTCTCGTTCTATCGCAAAGAATCATCATTTGATGTGAGCGAGAGCAAAAACGGAAATGGATAGTTAACACTGTGGCCGTGTGTACATACGAGTTTATTAGACTTTGACACCCAGCTGTGCAGATTAATGCAGGCCCGTCTTTGTATGTAACGACCCTTACAGAGTGCATATTATGCTAAAGTAGAGTGACCCCTGTCATGCTGTCATGTCACTCAACGTAGTCGCTTTTTGAACGTCTACCTAATGTCGCTTTTTTGACGCTCGCTCAGGCGTCAAATGTGCTAGCGCTTGAAGGTAATAATGAATTAGCAACTTACCTCAAAATACTGGGTTTCTCGCTCAACGTTGCCCTAAGTAAGGCAGGCCAAATTATTATTTTTTTCTACTCACCAGTGGTAATAATCTCGACGACGGCCTGGTTCAGAGCCTGCGCGCTCTCGCGAGCCCAGTAGCGCGGGGCCCGCAGCGCGGCCGCCGCCACCTCGGCCGCGAAGCGCTGCGGCGCCTTCTGCGTGTCGGCCGCGCAACGGAGCGCACGCGCCTCTTTATTATGGCCGTTACATACAAGCGGATTGGCAGTGCTTGTTTCTGAACATTCATGTACAGTACATTTTGATGGCGGCTCGTTTATGTATGTGGCAACCTTTACAGAGCGCATTTTCTAAAGAAGTGTAACCACTGTCATGGTGTCATATCACTCAACGTAGTCCGCTCATAATGTCGCTTTTTTGACGCTCGCTCAGGCGTCAAATGTGCTCAGCGGTCGCAGGTTTTTTATACTTAAGTACACAGATGGCCCGCGCCCCCCTATAAAGGTGTTTGCGCCTCCCTTGGGGGGCGCGCCCCCCACTTAGGGAACCAATGCTAGTGCTTGAAGGTAATAATGAAATTGCAACTTACCTCAAAATACTGGGTTTCTCGCTCAACGTTGCCCTAAGCAAAGCAGGCCAGATTACATAGGTACGACCAAATTAAAACACTTTTTTTCTACTCACCAGTGGTAATAATCTCAACGACCGCCTGGTTCAGAGCCTGCGCGCTCTCGCGAGCCCAGTAGCGCGGGGCCCGCAGCGCGGCCGCCGCCACCTCGGCCGCGAAGCGCTGCGGCGCCTCCTGCGTGTCGGCCGCGCAACGGAGCGCACGCGCCTCTTTAATACGGTCGTTACACACACAAGCGGATTGGCAGTGCTTGTTCCCGAACATTCGTGTACAGTACATTTTGACGCCCGGTTATGCCGATTAGGCCCGTTTATGTTTGTAGTAACCTTCACAGAGTGTATTTATTAAAGAACTGTCATGGTGGTCCGTACCTAATGTCACTTTTTTGACGCTCGCTCAGGCGTCAAATGTGCTAGCAGAGTTCTCTAACTTATTTGAGACGCTCCCCGTTTCAACCATACAAAAAATTTCTCCAATCAAGATTATTTATTGGTCGTATCGAGCAGTCTGGAATGCATTCTCTCAGCGGTCGCAGGTTTTTACACTTAAGTACACAGATGGCCCACGCCCCCCTTTAAAAGTCTTTGCGCCTCCCCTGGGGGGCTTTACAGAGTGCATTTGCTAAAGAAGAGTAACCTGTCATGGTGTAATGTCACTCAACGCAGTCCGTAACAATGAAATTGCAACTTACCTCTAAATACTGGGTTTCTCGCTCAACGTTGCCCTAAGCAATGCAAGCCAGATTACATACGACCAAATTTTTTTTTCTACTCACCAGTGGTAATAATCTCAACGACCGCCTGGTTCAGAGCCTGCGCGCTCTCGCGAGCCCAGTAGCGCGGGGCCCGCAGCGCGGCCGCCGCCACCTCGGCCGCGAAGCGCTGCGGCGCCTCCTGCGTGTCGGCCGCGCAACGGAGCGCACGCGCCTCTTTATTACGGCCGTTACATACAAGCGGATTGGCAGTGCTTGTTCCCGAACATTAATGTACAGTACATTTTGATGGTGGCTCGTTTGTGTATGTAGCAACCTTTACAGAGTGCATTTGCTAAAGAAGTGTAGCCACTGACATGGTGTCATGTCACTCGACGTAGTCCGTACCTAATGTCGCTTTTTTGACGCTCGCTCAGGGGTCAAATCTGCTAGGACAGGTTCCCTAACTTATTTGAGACACGTCCCCTTTC
>NW_021132274.1:0-548 GCF_004193835.3 Ostrinia furnacalis | reverse complement strand
ATGTACATGTATGAGGAATTTGACGAGTGGAGTATTCGCATGCAAATTCATCTCTCTGCAATGCATGATGAAATGTGGTCCGTAATACAAGAAGGACCAAAGAAAGTGATGAAAGTTAATCCAGACTATACTGGAGCTCCTACTGAAACGATTCCCCGACTGATCCAGAAGCCAAAGGAAGAATGGTCCAGAGATGACTACAAGCTAGCCAATCTGGACAACATAGCTAAAAGTGAAATCATGAGAACACTTGGGAAAAACAACATTCCCAAAGATCAAATCATACACTTCCACTGCCAAAGAACTCTGGGACAAGTTGCATGAACTTTCACTTGGAACGGATCAGATCAGGGAGAACAAACTTTCAATTATTGTTCAAAAATTTGATGCTTTTGAAATGTTGCCTAACGAATCCATCGATGCGATGGAGGTTAGATTTACTAATATTTTAAATGAGTTGTCTGTCTTGCAGAAAGATTATAGCAAGAAAGAGGTATGCATGAAAGTCCTACAGGCCTTACCGAAAAAATGGCACATTAAAGTTATGT